>NW_022446192.1:0-2512 GCF_009761245.1 Sapajus apella | reverse complement strand
AGAGAGAGGGAAGAAAGAAGGAAGAGAAGGGAAGGGACTGAGGGACTGGCTCAGCACAGTCTCGCAGCTGTCATGATGGCGTGAGATCTGGGAGGACAGAGAGCCTGCACCTTCCACTGCCCCACCTTCCAGCTGTGCCTGCCCCAGGCGAAGCTGTGTGGCAAGACCCCTTGTTGGTGCAGGTGCTAGGGGCTGGCAGCTGCTGGCATTCCTGCCTTCTAGAGTGACTTTCACACTCCCTGATGAGTTTCCCATTCTGCTCAGCAGGCCCATAAATTCAAAGTGAGGGCCGCAAACAGGGGAACCTGGGATGGAGTGTCTGGCTGGTGGACATGGGACCCAGCAGGGCCAGACAAACTGCAGTGACCTCGGTCCCCCAAGAGCTCAGCTGAGGCTGAAAGGGAAGGATGGGGAGGGAAGGAGACTCGCAGGTTCTGGAAATGAGCCAGGCTGAGTGCAAGTCCCAGCCCTGGCATTCGACAGCCAAGGGCTGTGGAAAAGGAGCCAGAATTCACACACACACACACACACACACACACACACACACACACACACATACACACACGTGCGCAATCAAGCATCCCTCAATAGGAACTCACGGTGAATACTATGCGTGGATCCAATAAAATGTTATCTTGGGCCAAGCGAGGTGGCACATGCCTGTAACCCCAGCATTTTGAGAGGCTAAGAGGGGCAGATCATTTGAAGTGAGGAGTTTGAAACCAGCCTGGCCAACATGGTGAAACCTCTTCTCTACTAAAAATATAAAAATTAGCCAGGCATGGTAGTGGGTGCCTGTAATCACAGCTGCTCGGGAGGCTGAGGCAGGAGAATCGCTTGAGCCTGGTAGGTGGAGGTTGCAGTGAGCAGAGATCATGCCATTACACTTCAGCCTGGGTGACAGAGTGAGACTCAATCTTTAAAAAAGGAAAGAAAAAGGAAAAGAATGTCACCTTGAAATCCTAATGACAGTGGAGAAACCTGGCATACACTACTGTGCCAGGTGATCGAGCTCATCAGCAGTGAGAAGTCATGTGGCTATTATGTGCTCTTGATGGAATGTGACAAGAAGGCCCTCACATCTGAGGTCTTTCTCCCTAAAACCCATTACTCCAGTCTGACCATGAGAGAGACCCTGGACATATCTAATCAAGGGATAACGTACAAAACACCTGACCAGACCTCCTCATGACTATTCAGGGTGCCAGAAAGAAGAACACCTGGGAAACTGTCTCAGCCCAGAGGAGCCTGAAAAACAAAATGACTTCTTAGGATTACTGTACTGACAGACAGGTGGACTGATGGATGGATGGACTGATGGGTGGGTGGACAGATTGGTGAGTGGGTGGCTGGACAGATGGATGGGTGGGAGGATGGGTGGGAGGACGGATGGATGGCTGGACAGATGGATTGGTGAGTGCATAGGTGGGTGGGTGGATAGGCAGATGGCAGGTGGATGGGTGGGTAACTAGGTAGGTAGGTAGGTGGGTGGATGATTGGGTAGATGAGTAGATGGGTGGATGGGTGAATGGGTGGATGGATAGGTGGAGGAGTAGGTGGAAGGATGGATGAGTGGATGCATGGTTGGGTGGATGGCTGGGTCAGATGGGTGAATGGATGGGTGAATAAATGAATGGATGGATGGATGGATGGATGACTAAGTGGGTTGGTGGTTGGGTGGATGGATAGATGGCTATGTGGCTGGATGTATACATGGATAGATGAATGGATGGGTAGGTGGGTGGATGGATGGATAAATGAATGGCTGGGTAGATGGGTGAGTGGATGGGTGAATTGGTAGATGAGTAGATGGGTGGATGGGCAAATGAGTGGATGGATAGGTGGATGGGTGGATGGAAGAATGTATGAATGGTTGCATGGTTGGGTGGATGGGCAGGTGGATGGGTCGGTGGATGGCTGGGTAGATGAGTGGGTGGATGGATGGATGAATGAATGGATGGATGGAGGACTACATGGGTTGATGGCTGGGTGGGTGGATGGATGGATGGATAATGGATGGATGGGTAGGTGGATGGATGGATAAATGAATGGCTGGATAGATGAATGTGTGGATGGACAGACGGACGATGGATGAATAGATGGGTGGAATGATGGGTGAGTGAATGTATGGATGGTGGATGGCTGAGTGGTTGGATGTGTGCATGAATGGCTGGATGAACACTGAATGCATGGATGGATGGATGGTGGATGGAGGGGTGGATGAATGGGAGGATAAGTGGATAGATGCCTGGGTAGATAGATCCAATGCATTGATGGATGGATAGTGGATGGATGGATGGATGGATGGTGGATGGATGAATGGGTGGGTAAATAAGTGGATAGATGCCTGGGTGGATGAATGCTGACTAGATGGATAGATGGATGGAGGATGGGTGGATATAGACAGATAAGCTAGAAAGGTAGATATCAGATGAATATAGAGGCACACACTCATCTTTATATACACATGCATGTACACACATGTATTCCCATACATATCTTCCATACAAAT
>NW_022446191.1:0-2514 GCF_009761245.1 Sapajus apella | reverse complement strand
GCCCAGGCCCAGACCCAGCCCTAGCTTTACCCCCAATTCCATGTCCTAGTTCCAGGCCCAGACTGAGCACCAGCCTCAGCCTTACCCCCAACTCCATGTTCCTGTGCCTGTCCCAAACTGAGTCCCAGCCCGACGCTAGGCCCCGGGCCACAGCCCTAGCTTTACCCCCAGCTCCATGTCCCAGGCCCAGGCCCTTAATTCTACTGGGTGTTTACCCTGTGATTTCACAGCCTGGGGTTACTGAAATAGTCCTTTATGGAGCTGGATTTAGATAACCGGTTTCAACAACCTGGCCAAACTCAGCCAACCTTATTAACCTGTTTGCATTTGCCACCTTATTTTATCCTCATGGTATGACGAACTTGACATTATCCATCTGGCCTTATTAACCTCCCTGCCCTACTGTCCCAGTCTTCATGAATTTTCCTAAAAATCCTGGCCTTACCGGACTGGCCATAACTTCCTGCCATTGTCCATGTGTTCTTGCTCACCTGGTTGTAACTGGCTGGCCTCAATCTCCTGGCCCAGGCCCAGCCCCAGCCCCATCCCTATCGCCATCCCCACGAGTTTACCCAAAACTCCACGTCTCAGCTCTAGCCCCAACCCTAGGTTTACCCCCAACTCCATGTCCCAGGCCCAGGCCCAGGTCAAGGCCCAGGCCTAGCCCCAGCCCCATTACCAGCTTTACCCCCAATTCCATGTCCAAGCTCCAGCCCTAGGTTTACCCCCAACTCCACGGCCCAGGCCCAGGCTTAGTCCCAGGCCCAGCCCCAGCCCTAGCTTTAGCCGCAATTCCATGTCACAGGCCCGTGTCCAGGCCCAGTCCCAGGCTCAAACCCAGCCACAGCCACAGCTTTACCCCCAACTCCATGTCCCGGCCCAAGTCATAGGCCCAGGCCCACCCCTGGCTTTACCCAAACTTCATGTCCCAGGCTCAGGCCCGGTCCCAGCCCCAGCCCCAGCCCAAGGCCCAGCCCCAGGCCCAGGCACAGCCCTAGCTTTACCCACAACTCCACGTCCTAGGTCCAGGCCCTTAATCCTACTGGGTGTTTTCCGTGTTGATTTCAAAGCCTGCGGTTACTCAAATAGTCCTTTATGGAGCTGGATTTAGATACCTGGTTTTAACAAACTGGCCAAACTCAGACAGCCTTATTAACCTGTTTGCATTCACCACCTTATTTTATCCTCATGGTATGACGCACTTGACATTGTCCATCTGGCCTTATTAACCTCCCTGCCCTACTCTCACAGTCTTCATGACTTTGCCTAAAAATCCTGGCCTTACCTGACTGGCCAGAACTTCCTGACATTGTCCACATGTTCTTACTCAACTGGTTGTAACTCACTGGTCTCAATCTCCCGGCCCAGGCCCAGCCCAAGCCTCAGTCCCATTCCCGTCTTTACCCAAAACTCCATGTCCCAGCTCCAGCCCCAACCCTAGGTTTACCTTGAAATCCATGGCCAAGGCCCAGACCTAGCTCCAGCCCCATCCCCAGCTTTACCCCAATTCCATGTCCCAGCCCCAGCCCCAGGTTTACCCCTAACACCATGGCCCAGGCCCAGTCCCAGCCCTAGCTTTATCCCCAACTCCATGTCACAGGCTCTTGCCCAGGCCCAGTCCCAGGCCCAAACCCAGCCACAGCCCCAACTTTATTCCCAACTCCATGTCCCGGCCCAAGCCCCAGGCCCAGGCCTAGCTATAGCTTTATCCAAATTCCATGTCTCAGGCTCAGTACCAGGCCCAGCCCCAGCTTTACCCTAACTGCATATCTCAGTCCCAGGCCCATCCCCAGTCCCAGCCACTGCTTTACCCCCAACTCCATGGCCCAGGTCGAGGCCACCACCCCGAGCCCTAGCTTTAGCCCAAACTCCATGTCCCAACCGCAGGCCCGGCACTAGCCCCAGGCCCGGTCATGGGCATAGGCCCAGTCCCAGGCCCAGATCCACCCCTAGCTTCACCCAAACTGCATGTCCCAGGCTCAGCCCCAGGCCTAGACCCAGCCCCAGCCCCAGCCCCGGGCCCAGGCCCGGGCCCAGGCCCAGGCCCAGCCCCAGCCCCAGCCCCACCCCCAGCCCCACCCCCAGCCCCAGGCCCAGGCCCAGGCCCAGGCATGGCCCTAGCTTTACCCACAACTCCACGTCCCAGGCCCAGGCCCTTAATCCTACTGGGTGATTTCCCTGTTGATTTCACAGCCTGGGGTTACTAAAATGGTCCTTTATTGAGCTGAATTTAGAACCTGACCAAACTCAGCCAACCTTATTAACCTGTTTGCATTCGTCACCTTATTAACCTGTTTGCAGTTTATCCTCATGGTATGATGAACCTGACATTTACCCATCTGGCCCAATTAGCCCCCTTGCCCTACTCGCCCAGTCTTCATGACTTTGCCTAAAAATCCTGGCCTTAACGGACTGGCCATAACTTCCTGCCATTGTCCATGTGTTCTTACACACCTGGTTATAATTTGCTGGCCTCAATCTCCAGGCCCAGCCCAGGCCCAGCCCCATCCCCAT
>NW_022446190.1:0-2514 GCF_009761245.1 Sapajus apella | reverse complement strand
CCTCCCTGTGTCCATGTGTTCTCATTGTTCAACAGCTGCCTATGAGTGAGAACATGCGGTGTTTGATCTTCTGCTCTTCTGTCAGTTTGCTGAGAATGATGGTTTCCAGGTTCATCCATGTCCCTACAAAGGACACAAATTCATCGTTTTTGATGGCTGCATAATATTCCATGGTGTATATGTGCCACATTTTCCCTATCCATATACCATGGTTTCTTTATACACTCATTGATTGATGGGCATTTGGGTTGGCTCAACATGTGTGTACAAGTATCTTTTTTGTATTATCACTTTTTGTCCACTAGTAGATACCCAGTAGTGGGATTGCTGAATCAATGGTAGTTCTACTTTTAGGAATCTTTAAGGAATCTCCACACTGTTTTCAATAGTGGTTGCACTGGTTTACATTCCCACCAGCAGTGGAAGCGCTCCCTTTTTGCCACATCCATGCCAATATCTACTATTTCTTGATTTTTTAATTATAGCCATTCTTGTAGGAGTGAGATGGCATTGCATTGTGGGTTTGATTTGCATTTTCCTGATTATTAGTGATGCTGAGCAATTTTTCCTGTTTGTTGGCCATTTGTATGTCTTCTTTTGAGAATAGTCTATTCATGCCCTTAACCCATTTTTTTATGGGATTGCACGTTTTTTTAACTTGCTAATTTGTTTGAGTTTGTTGTATATTCTGGATATTAGTCCTTTGTCATATGCACAGATTTTGAAGATTTTCTCCCACTCTGTGGGTTGTCTGTTTACTCTGCAGACTGTTCCTTTTGCAGTGCAAGAGCCATTTAGTTTAATTAAGTCCCAGCTATTTATCTTTGTTTGTATTGCATTTACTTTTGGGTTCTTGATCATGAAACCTTTGCCTACGCCAATGTCTGGAAGGGTTCCTAGAAGATATTCTAGAATTTTTATAGTTTCAGGTCTTGGATTTATGTCCTTGATCTATCTTGAGTTGATTTTCGTAGAGTAAGAGATGAGGATCCAGTTTCATTCTCCTTCATGTGGCTTGTCAACTATTCCTGCACCATTTGTTGAATAGGATGTCCTTTCCCAACTTTATGTTTTTGTTTGCTTTGTCAAAGATCAGTTGACTGTAAATATTTGGGTTTATTTCTGGGTTCTTTATTCTGTTCCATTGGCCTATGTGCATATTTTTATACAAGCACCATGCTGTTTTGGTGACTATGGCCTTATAATATATTTTGAAATCAGGTTATGCGATGCCTCCAGATTTGTTCTTTTTGGTTAGTATTGCTTTGGCTATGTGTGCTCTTTCTTGGTTCCATATGAATTTTAGAATTGCTTTTTTTCTGGATCTGTGAAGAATGATAGCAGTATTTTGAAGGAAATTGCATTGAATTTGTAGATTGCTTTTGGAAGTATAGTCATTTTCACAATATTGATTCTACCCATCCATGAGCATGGGATGGATGTGTATCCATATGTTTGTGTCATCTATGATTTCTTTCAGTAATGTTTTGTAATTTTTCATTGCAGAGAATTTTCACCTCCTTAGTTAGGTATATTCCTAAATATTTTTATTTTTTAGGGGGACAGCTATTGTAAAAGGCGTTGAGATTTTTTATTCTCAGCTTGGTGATTGGTGTACAGCAGTGCTACTTATTTGTATTTATTGATTTTGTATCCTGAAAGTTTACTGAATTAGTTTTTTGGATCTAGGAGCTTTTTGGATGACTCTTTAGGGTTTTTGAGGAATGTGATTATATCATCAGTGAACAGTGATGCTTTGACTTCCTCTTTACTTATTAGGATGCCCTTTATTTCTTTTTCTTGTCTGATTATTCTGGGTGGGACTTCTAATACTATGTTAAATAGAAGTGATGAAAGTGAGCATTCTTGTCTCCTTCCAGTTCTCGGGGAATGCTTTCAACTTTTCCCTGTTCAGTATAATGCTGGTTGTGGGTTTGTCATAGATGGCTTTTATTAACTTGATGTATGTCCCTTCTATGCCAATTTTGCTGAGGGTTTTAATTATAGTGTGATGGTGAATTTTGCAAATGTGTTTTCTGTGCCTATTGAGTTGATGATATGATTATTGTTTTTAATTCTGTTTATGTGATGTATCACATTTATTGACTTGCTTTTTTTTGATTGTTGTACTTTAAGTTCTGGGGTACATGTGCAGAACTTGCAGGTTTGTTACATCAGTATACACATGCCATGATGGTTTGCTACATCCATCACCCTGTCATCTACATTAGGTATTTCTCCTAATGATATCCCCTCCTTAACCCCCGCTTCTATCCCTCGTTTAGTGTCCCCCCACCCCCCAACAGGCCCCAGTGTGTGATGTTTCCCTGCCTGTGTTCATGTGTTCTCATTGTTTAACACCCACTTATGAGAGAGAACATATGGTGTTTGGTTTTCTGTTCTTGTGTCAGTTTGCTGAGAATGATGATTTCCAGGTTTATCCATGTCTCTGCAAAGAACATGAACTCATCCTTTTTTATGGCTACATGCTATTCCATGGTGTATATGTGCCAC
>NW_022446189.1:0-2514 GCF_009761245.1 Sapajus apella | reverse complement strand
TGTGCACAGGAGCTAGCAACAGGGAGCTCTTTATAAATTTTCTTTTTTTTTTTTTTTTTCCGAGACGGAGTTTTGATTTTGTTGCCCAGCCTGGATGTGTGATCGCTACAATGGTATGATCTCGGCTCACTGCAACCTCTGCCTCCTGGGTTCAGGCGATTCTCCTGCCTCAGCCTCCCGAGTAGCTGGGATTATAGGCATGCACCACCATGCCCAGCTAATTTTTGCATTTTTAGTAGACATGGGGTTTCACCATGTTGGTCAGGCTGGTCTTGAATTTCTGACCTTAGGTGATCTACCCGCCCCGGCCTCCCAAAGTGCTGGGATTACAGGCTTGAGCCACCACGCCTGGCTGTAAATTTCCCAATATAACACACGTCTCTTCTCGTAATTTGCCTTCATTCTTCTTGTTATGTAACTGAGCATCCTCAGATCTTCTGCCAGCCCCTGCCTGTCTCACTCACCCTTTCTATGTCTTCTTTCAGACTCTGCTGTACTTTCCTGGTGATCACTAGCTCTTATTAGTCACCACCAAACACCTGGGCAGAGCTGCCCCACCTGGGGGTCCTGCAGTCTGAGTACTAAGCTCACCTCTAGACTTTTTCCTGGTCTCCTCTGCTGTGTCTGCTCAAACACCCATTGTTATCATCAACCGTCTCTAGGATAGCCTTGGAAAAAAAAAAAAAAACTCGGAGAAAACACCCTTCAGCTGGGTGGCATAGGGACTGTTCAGCTGGAAGGAACTCAGCTCCTACACATTCCAGGGGAGGACCTCAAAGGACCAGGCAGGCAGACATCAGGAAAGGACCAGGAGAGGCACCAGGGGCTGTGACTCATGGTCCTGGATCTGTCCATGACCCAACATTGCTGCACAATTCACACTTTGGAAAGTCTGTGCTTCTCTAAGACAAAGCGGGCGGCCTCAGGGTCTCTGAGTCCTCAGATCATTGTGTACCTGTCTTGTGACACACACGCACCTGCTGTGGGCTTTAAGGACTCGGGTGGGCTGAGAGGTGCGAGATGCCAACTCTGATTGAAAGATGCCCGTGGAGGAATCACAGGTGCCACACAAGGCAATCTTCTCTCTGTTTTCTGCACAGCGGCGCCGCCCAAGCCCTTCATCACCAGCAACAACTCCAACCCTGTGGAGAACAAGGATGTTGTGGCCTTAACCTGTGAACCTGAGACTCAGAACACAACCTACCTGTGGTGGGTGAACAATCAGAGCCTCCCAGTCAGTCCCAGGCTGGTGCTCTCCAGTGACAACAGAACCCTCATTCTACTCAGTGTCACAAGGAATGACAGAGGACCCTATGAGTGTGAAATACAGAACACACTGAGTGCCAGCCGCAGTGACCCAGTCACCCTGAATGTCCGCTGTGAGTATCTTCTCTTCCTCTGTGGCCCCGGCTGCCAGCCCAAATCCACACAGCCTGAGGTCAGGCCTCTCAGTCCCTCTCAGGTCCGAGTACACAGACTCTTAACCCCAGACACCCAGGCTGGCCATGACTTCCTGCCCCAGGTAAACCTGGGCAGACCCAGCCTGGACCAGGAATACAAGAAGAGGAGCTGCTCCCGTCCTGGGAGGCTCAGGGTCCATAGTTTGTTATTGGAGAAGCAGGTGAATGTCTCAGGCTCCAGCTCCGTGAACACAGCTGGGGTTTGGTTGGGACTTCAGGGTGGTGACTTGGGTAAGAGGGACACTGCGGCCCTTCCACAGACCAGGAGCTTCCGCTTCCCTCACCTATGGCTTTATTCTCTTTTGCTCCAGGTGGCTTGGACACCCCCAGGCACATATTACAAGTTAGGAGCAAACACCAGGCTCTTTAGCCATGTAGCTTCTAAGCCACCGCACAGTATTTTTGGCTGAGTGATGAAAAGCTTCTGCAACACATGCAGGAACTCTTCTTCCCCAAAGCACTGCAAAGAATAGCATGTCCTGTACCTGCCGAGCCTATCAACTGGCCACTGGCCGCAAGAGGACCGCAGTCAAAATGATCACAGTCCATGGTGCATGGGCCCCTGGACCCTAAGGAACCTGTCCCAGGGCTCCTGACTCCAGGTGACCCTAAGGAATCTGTGCCAGGGCTCCCAACTCCAGGTGACCCTAAGGAATCTATCCCAGGGCTCCCAACTCCAGGTGACCCTAAGGAACCTGTGCCAGGACTGGGTTGTGGCCTCCTGGCTGACCTGACTGGGAGCAAGGATTTGAGCTGTTTGAGGACCGTGGCTCAGGGAGCTGGTCACCAGCCAGGGCCCAGCCCCCAGGGCCTCATCTGGGCAAGGACAGAGCCTCATTCTTCACCTGAGACTCAGCCCCAGGAGAGGACAGATGCACAGGATTACTAGGACCTCAGCCCCCTGGAGGAGGAACTTAAGAGAGGTCCTGGCTGGGGGGGTCAGTGTCTTCAGGGCAGAAAGAGAAGGACGATTCTGCTGTAAGCTCCTTTTACACCAGGAATCAGGCCCAAATCGCCCACTCCTGGAGGCAAACAGATGCTGCTCTTCTACTCA
>NW_022446188.1:0-2514 GCF_009761245.1 Sapajus apella | reverse complement strand
GGACATTACATAATGGTAAAAGGATCAATGCAACAAGAAGAGCTAACGATCCTAAATATAGACGCACCCAGTACAGAAGCACGCAGATATATAAGGCAAGTTCTTAATGACTTACAAAGAGACTTAGACTCCCACACAATAATAGTGGGAGACTTTAACACCCCATTGTCAACATTAGACAGATCAACCAGACAGAAAATTAACAAGGATATCCAGGACTTGAACTCAGACCTGGACCAAGCAAACCTAATAGACATTTACAGAACTCTCCACCTCAAATCCACAGAATATACATTCTTCTCAGCACCACATCACACCTACTCTAAAATTGACCACATAATTGGGAGTAAATCACTCCTCAGCAAATGCAAAAGAACGGAAATCCTAACAAACAGTATCTCAGACCACAGTGCAATCAAGTTAGAACTCATAATTAAAAAACTAACCCAGAACTGCACAGCTTCATGGAAACTGAACAACTTGCTCTTGAATGTTGACTGGATAAACAATGAAATGAAGACAGAAATAAAGATGATCTTCGAAACCAACGAGAATGAAGACACAACACACCAGAATCTCTGGGACACATTTAAAGCAGTCTCTAGAGGAAAATATATAGCAATAAGTGCCCGCATGAGAAGCAAGGAGAGATCAAAAATTGACACCCTATCGTCAAAACTGAAAGAGCTAGAGGAGCAAGATCAAAAAAACTCAAAGTCTAGCAGAAGACAAGAAATAGCTAAGATCAGAGCAGAACTGAAGGAGTTAGAGACACAAAAAAACCTTCAAAAAATCAATAAATCCAGGAGCTGGTTTTTTGAAAAGATCAACAAAATAGACCACTAGCCAGATTAATAAAAAAGAAAAGAGAGAATAACAAAATTGATGCAATAAAAAACGATAAAGGGGATATCACCACAGATTCCACAGAAATTCAAACCATCATCAGGGATTATTATAAACAACTCTATGCACATAAACTGATAAACCTGGAAGAAATGGATAAATTCCTGGACACTTGCCTCCTGCCAAGCCTAAACCAGGAAGAAGCCGAAACCCTGAACACACCCATAACAAGGTCTGAAGTTGAGGCAGCAATTAAGAGCTTACCACCCAAAAAAAGTCCAGGTCCAGATGGGTTCACAGCTGAATTCTACCAGACATACAAAGAGGAGCTGGTACCATTTCTTCTGAAACTATTCCAAACAATACAAAAAGAGGGAATTCTTCCCAAATCATTTTATGAGATCAACATCATCCTGATTCCAAAACCCGGCAGAGACTCAACAAGAAAAGAAAACTACAGGCCAATATCCATGATGAACATAGATGCAAAAATCTTCAATAAAATACTGACAAGCCGATTGCAACAGCACATCAAAAAGCTTATCCACCATGATCGAGTTGGCTTCATCCCGGGGTTGCAAGGCTGGTTCAACATACGCAAGTCTATAAACGTAATTCACCACATAAACAGAACCAAAGACAAAAACCACATGAATATCTCAATTGATGCAGAGAAGGCCTTTGACAAAATTCAACAGCCCTTTATGCTAAAAACCCTCAATAAGCTAGGTATCGATGGAACGTATATCAAAATAATAAAAGCTATTTATGACAAACCAACAGCCAATATCATACTGAATGGGCAAAAACTGGAAGCATTCCTCTTGAAATGTGGCACCAGACAAGGATGCCCTCTCTCACCACTGCTATTCAATATAGTATTAGAAGTTCTAGCCAGAGCAATCAGGCAAGAAAAAGAAATAAAGGGCATTCAAATAGGAAAGGAGAAAGTCAAATTGTCTCTATTTGCAGACGACATGATTGTATATCTAGAAGACCCCATCATCTCAGCCCCAAACCTCCTGAAACTGATAAGCAAGCTCAGCAAAGCCTCAGGATACAAAATCAATGTGCAAAAATCACATGCATTCCTATACACCAATAACAGACTTAAAGAGAGCCAAATCAAGAACAAACTTCCATTCACAATTGCCACAAAGAGAATAAAATACCTAGGAATACAACTAACAAGGAATGTAAAGGACCTCTTCAAGGAGAACTACAAGCCACTGCTCAACGAAATAAGAGAGGACACAAACAGATGGAGAAACATTCCATGTTCATGGTTAGGAAGAATCAGTATCATGAAAATGGCCATACTGCCCAAAGTAATTTACACATTCAATGCTATCCCCATCAAACTACCAATGACCTTCTTCGCAGAACTGGAAAAAACCACCTTAAACTTCATATGGAACCAAAAGAGAGCCCGCATAGCCAAGTCAATTCTAAGCAAAAAGAGCAAAGCGGGGGGCATCACACTACCAAACTATACTACAAGGCTACAGTAATCAAAACAGCATGGTACTGGTACCAAAACAGAGATATAGACCAATGGAACAAAACAGAGGTCTCGGAGGCAACACAAGATATCTACAACCATCTGATCTTTGACAAACCAGACAAAAACAAGCAATGGGGAAAGGATTCCCTGTTCAATAAATGGTG
>NW_022446187.1:0-2514 GCF_009761245.1 Sapajus apella | reverse complement strand
TGTGCACAGGAGCTAGCAACAGGGAGCTCTTTATAAATTTTCTTTTTTTTTTTTTTTTTCCGAGACGGAGTTTTGATTTTGTTGCCCAGCCTGGATGTGTGATCGCTACAATGGTATGATCTCGGCTCACTGCAACCTCTGCCTCCTGGGTTCAGGCGATTCTCCTGCCTCAGCCTCCCGAGTAGCTGGGATTATAGGCATGCACCACCATGCCCAGCTAATTTTTGCATTTTTAGTAGACATGGGGTTTCACCATGTTGGTCAGGCTGGTCTTGAATTTCTGACCTTAGGTGATCTACCCGCCCCGGCCTCCCAAAGTGCTGGGATTACAGGCTTGAGCCACCACGCCTGGCTGTAAATTTCCCAATATAACACACGTCTCTTCTCGTAATTTGCCTTCATTCTTCTTGTTATGTAACTGAGCATCCTCAGATCTTCTGCCAGCCCCTGCCTGTCTCACTCACCCTTTCTATGTCTTCTTTCAGACTCTGCTGTACTTTCCTGGTGATCACTAGCTCTTATTAGTCACCACCAAACACCTGGGCAGAGCTGCCCCACCTGGGGGTCCTGCAGTCTGAGTACTAAGCTCACCTCTAGACTTTTTCCTGGTCTCCTCTGCTGTGTCTGCTCAAACACCCATTGTTATCATCAACCGTCTCTAGGATAGCCTTGGAAAAAAAAAAAAAAACTCGGAGAAAACACCCTTCAGCTGGGTGGCATAGGGACTGTTCAGCTGGAAGGAACTCAGCTCCTACACATTCCAGGGGAGGACCTCAAAGGACCAGGCAGGCAGACATCAGGAAAGGACCAGGAGAGGCACCAGGGGCTGTGACTCATGGTCCTGGATCTGTCCATGACCCAACATTGCTGCACAATTCACACTTTGGAAAGTCTGTGCTTCTCTAAGACAAAGCGGGCGGCCTCAGGGTCTCTGAGTCCTCAGATCATTGTGTACCTGTCTTGTGACACACACGCACCTGCTGTGGGCTTTAAGGACTCGGGTGGGCTGAGAGGTGCGAGATGCCAACTCTGATTGAAAGATGCCCGTGGAGGAATCACAGGTGCCACACAAGGCAATCTTCTCTCTGTTTTCTGCACAGCGGCGCCGCCCAAGCCCTTCATCACCAGCAACAACTCCAACCCTGTGGAGAACAAGGATGTTGTGGCCTTAACCTGTGAACCTGAGACTCAGAACACAACCTACCTGTGGTGGGTGAACAATCAGAGCCTCCCAGTCAGTCCCAGGCTGGTGCTCTCCAGTGACAACAGAACCCTCATTCTACTCAGTGTCACAAGGAATGACAGAGGACCCTATGAGTGTGAAATACAGAACACACTGAGTGCCAGCCGCAGTGACCCAGTCACCCTGAATGTCCGCTGTGAGTATCTTCTCTTCCTCTGTGGCCCCGGCTGCCAGCCCAAATCCACACAGCCTGAGGTCAGGCCTCTCAGTCCCTCTCAGGTCCGAGTACACAGACTCTTAACCCCAGACACCCAGGCTGGCCATGACTTCCTGCCCCAGGTAAACCTGGGCAGACCCAGCCTGGACCAGGAATACAAGAAGAGGAGCTGCTCCCGTCCTGGGAGGCTCAGGGTCCATAGTTTGTTATTGGAGAAGCAGGTGAATGTCTCAGGCTCCAGCTCCGTGAACACAGCTGGGGTTTGGTTGGGACTTCAGGGTGGTGACTTGGGTAAGAGGGACACTGCGGCCCTTCCACAGACCAGGAGCTTCCGCTTCCCTCACCTATGGCTTTATTCTCTTTTGCTCCAGGTGGCTTGGACACCCCCAGGCACATATTACAAGTTAGGAGCAAACACCAGGCTCTTTAGCCATGTAGCTTCTAAGCCACCGCACAGTATTTTTGGCTGAGTGATGAAAAGCTTCTGCAACACATGCAGGAACTCTTCTTCCCCAAAGCACTGCAAAGAATAGCATGTCCTGTACCTGCCGAGCCTATCAACTGGCCACTGGCCGCAAGAGGACCGCAGTCAAAATGATCACAGTCCATGGTGCATGGGCCCCTGGACCCTAAGGAACCTGTCCCAGGGCTCCTGACTCCAGGTGACCCTAAGGAATCTGTGCCAGGGCTCCCAACTCCAGGTGACCCTAAGGAATCTATCCCAGGGCTCCCAACTCCAGGTGACCCTAAGGAACCTGTGCCAGGACTGGGTTGTGGCCTCCTGGCTGACCTGACTGGGAGCAAGGATTTGAGCTGTTTGAGGACCGTGGCTCAGGGAGCTGGTCACCAGCCAGGGCCCAGCCCCCAGGGCCTCATCTGGGCAAGGACAGAGCCTCATTCTTCACCTGAGACTCAGCCCCAGGAGAGGACAGATGCACAGGATTACTAGGACCTCAGCCCCCTGGAGGAGGAACTTAAGAGAGGTCCTGGCTGGGGGGGTCAGTGTCTTCAGGGCAGAAAGAGAAGGACGATTCTGCTGTAAGCTCCTTTTACACCAGGAATCAGGCCCAAATCGCCCACTCCTGGAGGCAAACAGATGCTGCTCTTCTACTCA
>NW_022446186.1:0-2515 GCF_009761245.1 Sapajus apella | reverse complement strand
ACCTGGTGACGCACTCAATAAAGGTTCCAACAGCGGTAGTAATAACAAGAGTAACAATAGAATATGATCTGATCTCTCTGGGCCTCTGTTAGCCAGCTGTAAATGTGACCTCTTTCCCTATGCCTTCCAACTTTACTGAGTTCTTTTAAAATCCAGACCATGGGATTGGAAATGCCTTGATCTTTACTGACTGAGTTGTGTATTAAGCCCAGGCCTAGCCCTTTTAAGGGGCACTGTGTGGAACGGCCCAGGCTCTCCAGATTGAAGCTTCTCCCTCTTCACCCTCCAGCCCTCGAGCCGCTGTGAAGCAGTCCTTGAGCAGCAGTTACAGCAGTTTCTACAGGAGCGGGAACTGCTAAAAGCACAGGTGGCAGAGGTGAGACTTTGCAGAGGCAGGGATGTGGAAGGAAGATGACCCCAGGTGGCCAGGAGCAGGTGAGGACCAGTGACAGCCCTTCCTAAATTCTGGGTCCATTCTTGCAGGTGACGGAGTGTCTTAAGAAAGCTCAGCTAGAAAGAGATGCATACGCTCAACAACTCAAAACAGAGAAGGCACAGTGGCAGCAGCAAATGCTGAAAATGGCAGGAGAAGTGAGAGCTGACCCTTCAGCCCCCCACCTTAGATGGCTCACTGGATCTTCCTGGGCATCTGTAAAAAGAATAGTCCAGCCAGGGGTGGTCACAGAACTGGGCTTTGTGGAGCTGGGGGCGGAGAGGGAGATGGTAGCCTGTCCAGCCACCAGCCCGTCTCCAGGGCCCTTTCCCCCTGTGCTTTGGGCAGATTGAAATATTCAAAATGGAGAAAAGGCAGGATGCAATTAAAATCAAGGAGCTGAAAGGTTGCCTTGCCCACCTACAAAACCATCTGGGTAAGATGGGGCTGGTGTGACCCAGGGGCAGGACTGGCATCAGAGGGCTGTGGGGGTGGCTTAGAGTGCCCCAGGGAGGTGGGTGGCTGGAAGGGCTTTGAGGCAGAGGGAAAGAGGCCTGTGCCAGGAGACAGCAAGTCTTATAATCTCCATGAGCCTCAGTGTCCCCATCAGCAAAGAGGGAGGAGTGCCTGTTGTCAGCCGCCCACAGTGCTCTCTATCTGAAAGGGGCTTGGAAGGCTGGCTGCCATTTGGGTGTGAGAAATCATTAGCAGTGAGGCCAGGTTTGGGGAGCCTGAGAGGAGCTGTGCACCCAGAAGAGTGTTTTTGTTTTGTTTTTTGTTTATTGTTTTGAGAATCCAAAGGCTCTTATTGTCTGCTTCCTTTCTCAGCTGAACCCCCAATTTCAAAGCACCCAGCAGGGCCCTGTGACTTGAAGAAAAACCTAAAAACTGAAATCAAGTACCTGAGAGATGAGCTGCAGGAACAGGACAGACTGCAGGAGGCGAAAACGAGGCTCCGGGAGCAGGAGGTGAGGCTGAGAGAACAGGAGGAGAGGCTTCTTGAGCAGGAGGGGCTCCAGGAGCAGGAGGAGTAGCTGATGTGCTGCCCACCTGGGGAGACTGCCCTCCTCCTCAGCCCTCCAGGCCTTTGTTTTCCCACCTGTAAAATGGGGGAGTGTATGAAATGGGGCTTCTAAAGGCAGCTGTGAGCCAGAGCCCTCCTCTGATGGCTGTGGGAGAAAGGAGACAATTTTTCTAACCTCCACCCTTCCCGGTGCCATGGGAGGCAGACACCAAGTTCTGGGGTCTCCAGCTGCAGTGGGTGGCCACTGATTGCTTCTCTCTGTCCAGCAGAATGAGAACAGGAGCACACTGCATTTGGAGCAGGAAGGAAAGGAGCTGCAGGAGAAGCTTGGCGAACAGGAGACGGTAACCTCTGCCCCATCCAGGAGGGCTGGGAGGCAGGCACCGGCCTCTGGGGAGGGGAGGTGCAAGGCCAAAGGCAGCTGCACCCTGGGGCAGGTGACCCCACACACTCTAGGGCAGTCCTGTGACCGTTTCTTGCTTCCTGCCCTCTGACTTTTAGGGGTGGGTAGCCCTGGGCTCCTCCAAGGACTGGACATAATCAACCTAGCTAGAGGCATGGAGCCCCACCCCCCATCACAGGGCAAGAGACAGTGGTGTGAGAGGCTCTTTATGCTGGGTGCGGTGGCTCATGCCTGTAATCCCAGCACTTTGGGAGGCTGAGGCAGGAGTTTGAGACCAGCCTGGCCGACATGGCGAAGGCTCACCTCTACTAAAATTACAGCAACAACCACAGCAACAAAGCTGGGCATGGTGGTGCACACCAGTAATCCCAGCTACTCAGGGGGCTGAGGCATGAGCTTCGCTTGAGCCCGGGAGCTGGAGGTTGTGGTGACCTGAGTTTGCACCACGACTCTCCAGCCTGGGCTACAGAGTGATACTCTGTCTCAAAACAAATCAAAACAAAGCAAAACAAAATGAATGTCTCCTTAGATCCAAACTGAATTTTGGCCTCGGTTCCACTGGTCACCATTGGACTACTTTGCATCTCTAGTCTCTGTTTCTTTAACTTCCAAAGGAAGTTAGCATTTTCCTTGCGTGGGTGCTGAGGATTAAATG
>NW_022446185.1:0-2516 GCF_009761245.1 Sapajus apella | reverse complement strand
ATCTGGAAACAGATATTTCCAGCCATATACAGGCTCATAAGAATTAGCGGTATGATCGAATCTAAACCACAGTAAAAACGTTTGTTTCAAACTTCGCTGCTGTGTGTTCGTTCAACTTAGGGAGTTTCATCTATGATTAGATTCAGCGAGTTAGAAACACGTTTCTTCTAAAAGCTGCCTTTGGATATTCCTGAGTCCATGGGAGTAAAGGAAGTAATGAGAAATATCTGGCTCTAAAACAAAAACGGGGCTATGTAGCAAAACGATTGTAAAGGTGTATATTCAACTTACAGAATTAAAGAGATGTGTGAATGTAACAGTTGAGAAACCCTTTCTTTGGAGAGTTTGGAAAGAGATATTTCCAGCCCTATAGAGGCTCATAAGAATTAGTGGTATGATCGCATCTAAACCACAGGAGAAACGTCTGTTTTAAACTTCTCTGCTGTGTGTTCTTTCACCTTAGGAAGTTGCATCTATGATTAGATTCAGCGAGTTAGAAACACGTTTCTTCTAAAAGCTGCGTTTGTATATTCCTGAGTGAATAGTAGTATAGGATGTAATGAGAAATATCTGGCTCTAAAACAAAAACGGAGCTATGTAGCAGAATGATTGTCATGGTACATATTCAACTTAGAGAGTTAAACAGTTGTGTGAATGTAGCAGTTCAGAAACCCTGTCTTTGGAAAGTTTGGAAAGAGATAATTAAAGCCATATACAGGCTCTGAAGAATTAGCGGTAAGATCGAATCTAAACCACAGTAGAAAGGTCTGTTTCAAACTTCTCTGCTGTGTGTTCATTCACCTTAGAAAGTCACCTCTATGTTTTGATTCAGCGTGTTAGAAACACTTTTCTTCTAAAAGCTCCGTTTGGATATTCCTGATTCATGGGAGTATAGGATGTAATGAGAAATATCTGTCTCTAAAACAAAAATGGGGCTATTTAGCAGAATGATTGTCAAGGTGTATATTCAACTTACAGAGTTAAACAGCTGTGTGCATGTAGCAGTGGAGAAACTCTTCCTTTGGGGAATCTGGAAAGAGATATTTCCAGCTATTAACAGCTTTATAAGAATTAGCGGCAAGATCGAATCTGAACCAAAGGAAAAACTTTTCTTTCAAACTTCTCTGCTGAGTGTTCCTTCACCTTAGGGAGTTGCATCTATGATTAGATTCAGCGAGTTAGAAACATATTTCTTCTAAAAGCTGCTTTTGGATATTCCTTAGTCAACAGGAGTATGGGATGTATCAGAAATATCTGGCTCTAAAACAAAAACGGAACTATATAGCAGAATGATTGTCAAGGCGTATATTCAACTTAGAGAGTTAAACAGATATGTGAATGTAGCAGTTAAGAAACCCTTTCTTTGGAGAATCTGGAAAGAGATATTTCCAGCCATATACTGGCTCATAAGAATTAGCGGTAATAACGCGTCAAAAGCAGGAGAATCGTCTGTTTTAAACTTGTCTGCTGTGTGTCCGTTCACCTTAGGAAGTTGCATCTATGTGGAGATACAGCGAGGTAGAAACACTTTTCTTCTAAAAGCTGCGTTTGGATATTCCTGAGTCCATGGGTGTATAGGAAGTAATGAGAAATATCTGGCTCTTAAAAAAAAAACAGGGCTATGTATCAAAATGATTGTAAAGGTGTATATTCTACTTACAGAGTTAAACAGATGTGCTAATGTATCAGTTGAGAAACCCTTTGTTTGGAGAGTTTGGAAAGAGATATTTAAAGCCATATACAGGCTCTTAAGAATTAGCGGTAAGATCGAATCTAAACCACAGGAGAAATGTCTGTTTTAAACTTCTCTGCTGTGTTTTCGTTCACCTTAAGAAGTTACATCTACGATTTGAATCAGCGGGTTAGAAACACATTTCTTCTAAAAGGTGCGTTTGGATATTCCTGATTCATGGGAATGTGGGATGTAATCAGAAATATCTGGCTCTAAAACAAAAACGGAGCTATGTAGCAGAATGATTGTCAAGGCGTGTATTCAACTTAGAGAGTTAAACAGATGTTTGAATGTAGTAGTTCAGAAACCCTTTCTTTGGAGAATCTGGAAAGTGATATTTCCAGCCATATACAGGCTCATAAGAAATAACGCTAAGATCGCGTCTAAACTAAAGGAGATACGTCTGTTTTAAACTTCTCTGCTGTGTGTTCGTTTATCTTAGGAAGTTGCATCTATGTTTAGATTCAGCGATTTAGAAACACGTTTTTTCTAATAGGTACGTTTGAATCTTCTTGAGTCCTTGGGAGTATAGGAAATAATGAGAAATATCTGGCTCTAAAATAAAAACAGGGCTATGTAGCAGAATGATTGTCAAGGTGTATATTCACCTTACAGAGTTAAACGGATGTGTGAATGTAGCAGTTGAGAAACCCTTTCTTTGCAGAGGTTGGAAAGAGAAATTTCCAGCCATATACAGGCTGATAAGAATTAGTGGTAAGATCGAATCTAAACCACCGGAGAAACGTCTGTTTGAACCTTCTCTGCTCTGTGTTCGTTCACCGTA
>NW_022446184.1:0-2516 GCF_009761245.1 Sapajus apella | reverse complement strand
CACAGTTCCCTGTGGACTTGTCTATTCTCTGCCTGCCCTGACTAGAACAGCAGCTCCTTTAGGACAGGGACTGGTCTATTTTGTCCATGTCTTCATTCTTGACTCACAGAGAAGTGCCAGCACCATAGTCCAGTCTAACAAATACTCATTGAGTGAATAAATGAATGACCAAAAAGTGCTTCACACAATTCCTGACCCCAAAGGTGCTCTATAAATGGAAGCTGCAGCTGTGCTGCTGCTGTGTAGGATGAGAACAATGAGGACACACACCAGGAGGCCTGCAGTGGGATTTAAGTTAAGCCACATAGGTTGAAGGGGTTGTAGAACCATTAAATGCCTCAGGAATGAGTGGCAAGAGCTTTTATGCAAGGGTGTTTGTTAATAAACACTTTACTCAGTAGGTTTCTTGACAAGACTTTGTGGGTTGTGTGGACCAGTCCCTGGGTCTCAATATAGCTACCTGCCTGTCCAAAACAACCACATGCACATTGGTTTGTCCCCCACAGGATGCAAAGCTTCCTCTCCATGTCCTGCCCACCAGCCTAGCCCTCTGCTCTGAATGTAGGTCCAGGAGCCTGCGCTCTCACCATGCCCAGGACTGTGCACTCTGTGCCCAGCCTCTTCCTCCACTGAAGTTACTACTGGTGTCTCAGGACACCTTTCAGGATTATTCTCAAAAATAAACTTGTCTTTGACTATTGAGCCACTTCTCATGTTTCTTTCCTCTTTTCTTAACTCTTAAAGTGAGACCTAATCTCTATTAAAATGTTTTAAAATTAGCAGGCTCTGTGGCATGTGCCTCAGAAGACTGAGGTAGGATGATCACTTGAGCCCAGGAGGCTGAGGCTGCAGCGAGGTATGACGGTGCCACTGGCTGTGATGGTACCACTGCACCCCAGCCTGGATAACAGAGCAAGACCCTGTCTCTAAAAAAAAAAAAAAAATGGAAGGGGAGCGGGGGAAAAAGAAAAAAAGAAAGTTAAAAAAATAAATAACAAATTAAAAAAAAATTTTTAAAGGTGGGAAAGAGGAGTAAATTCGGAAAATGTGACAAGGAGAAGGCAAAAGGGCTTGGACTAGGTAGTTAATTGAGTACAGAACTAATTAGGAAGATAAGGGTTAGCTTAACAATGTTTGTTTGCACAGATTTCTCTAGGCTTCAACTTCCCATTCCTGACGATAATAATGTTAGTTTCTTTCCAGTATAAAGAGGACATCTTGCATATGGGGGTTTTAATTTCTGCTTTCAAAAAGAAAAGGGGGAGGGTTAAAGTACCATTCTTTCATTTTCTTCTTCTTCTTTTTTTTTTTAATAACTTTAGCTCACAATAATCGTCATGCCAAAGTGGCATATTTTTGGGTGGCCTGTTCTGAACTCCATCATTGTCATGTTTGATAATGGCTGCTACCGCCAAGCTACAGCAGCTTGCTGCATCCCTCTCCCCTGAGAGTCTGATGACCAAGGCCTCCTCTATTCTGGAAACCTTAGCAATGCTCTGCTCAGTTCTGTCATCTCTGTAACGTGCCATCTGCCTTCACACCGGTTTCACTTCCACAAGCCACAAAGTGAGGTCACACTTCCCTGGAGACGCTCTTGCCATCCTGTGGTCAGCCACTAGTGATTCTGGGAAGGAGGGCAGGGGGGAGTCGCTACCTTCGGTGAATCAGGATGAAATCAACTTTCATCCAACACAGACAAAATAGGACCAGGAAGGCCCAAAGGAGAGGAGACTCATGCTTACATGTCTGAGCTAAGAACTGTTTCCAATAAGCCTCTAGAAACACTTCAAATCTCTCCTGCTTTGATAAGGCTTATCAATAGATAGTTTTTAGAACTCCTGTACTTTAGATAAGATGTTCTCAGCCTTCAAGGTGGCTCATGCATTTGTGTGACAAACATTCTTTGTCATTGACTATCTTCTTTTTTACATTTTAATTCTTTTTTTTTTTTTTTTTTTGAGATGCAGTCTTGCTCCTGTTGTGCAGTCTGGAGTGCAGTGGTGCAATCTCGGCTCAGTGCAACCTGCACCTCCCAGGTTCAAGCGATTCTCCTTCTTCAGCCTCCCAAGTAGCTTGAATTACCGGCATGCACTACCACGTCTGGCTAATTTTTCTATTTTTAGTAGAGATGGGATTTTGCCATGTTCACAAGGCTAATCTCGAACTTCTGACCTCAGGTGATCCACCCGCTTTGGCCTCCTAAAGTACTGGGATTACAGGTGAGAGCTACCATGCCCAGCCTGTCATTGACTATCTTCTGATGGCACAGCAAGTCCTTCCTTTTGGTCTCAACCCAGACTTATCTTACGTTCAGAAAATACACATTTCTGTGACCCAGAGGATTTGTGTTTTCTAAACTGATAAGTGGCTGGTTTTTTAATCAAATTAACATAGATTGCTGCCTTCCATGGGACAGAGTTGCTACAGAAAAATCATTATGTGTATCTGTTTATGTTATGCTTTTATGTCTAGCTTTTGTTTTTGCCACAATTTTACAATAAGCCTTTAAAACATTT
>NW_022446183.1:0-2516 GCF_009761245.1 Sapajus apella | reverse complement strand
TAGTCTCAGTCACTCTGGAGTATCCAAACACAGCTTATAGAAGAAACGTGTTTCCAACTCGCTGATTCTAAACATAGATGAAACTTCCTAAGGTGAATGAACACAAGGCAGGGTTGTTTGTACTGGAAGTTTCTCCTGTGTTTTAAATGGAGTCTTACTGCTAGTTCTTATATGCATGTATACGGCTGGAAATATCTGTTTCCAGATTCTCCAAAGAAAAGATTTCTGAACTGTTGCACACACACATCACTTTAACTCTGTAAGTTGATTCTATAGCTTAACAATCATTCGGACAGGTAGCTGCGTTTTTGTTTCAGAGCAAGATATTTCTCATTACAGCTTATAGTCTCTTTCACTCTGGAATATCCTAACGCAACATTTAGAAGAAATGTGTTTGTAACTCGCTGAATCTAAACATAGATGCAACTTCCTACGGTGAACGAGCACAAAGCAGAGCAGTTTGAAATGAACGTTTCTCAGGTGTTTTAAATGGAGTCTTACTTCTAGTTCTTATATGCCTGTATATGGCTGGAAATATCTGTTTTCAGATTCTCCAAAGAAAGGATTTCTGAAGCGCTGCACACACACACATCAGTTTAACTGTGTAAGTTGATAGTAGAGATTGACAACCATTCTGGTAGATAGCTGCGTTTTTGTTTTAGAGCAAGATATTTCTCATTACAGCCAATAGACTAAGTCACCTTATAATATCCAAACGCAGCTTTTAGAAGAAACGTTTTTCTATCTCGCTGAATCTAAAGATAGATGCAACTTCCTATGTTGACCGAACACAAAGCACAGCAGTTGGAAATACACGTTTCTCCTGTCTTTTAAACGCAGTCTTACTGCTATTTCTTATAGGCGTGTATATGTCTGGAAATATAAGTTTCCAGATTCTCCAAAGAAAAGATTTCTGAACTGCTGCACACACAAACTAGTTTAACTCTGTTTGTTGATTGTACAGCTTGACAACCATTCTGCTAGATAGCTGCGTTTTTGTTTGAGGTCAAGATATTTCTCATTACAGCCTATAGTCTCATTGACTCTGGAATATCCAAACGCAGGTTTTAAAAGAAACGTGTTTCAAACTCGCTGAATATAAACATAGATGCAGCATCCTAGTTTAAAAGAAAACAAAGCAGAGAAGTTTGAAATAGACGTTTCTCCTGTGTATTAAACGCAGTCTTCCTGCTTTTTCACATATGCCTGTATATGTCTGGAAATATCTGCTTCCAAATTCTCCAAAGAAAGGATTTCTGAACTGTTACACACACACATCAGTTTAACTCTGTAAGTTGATTCTACAGCTTAACAACCATTCTGGTAGACAGCTGCATTTTTGGTTTAGATCAATATATTTCTCATTAAAGAGTATAGTCTCAGTCACTCTGAAATATCCAAACGCAACTTTTAGAAGAAAAGTGTTTCCAACTAGCTGAATCTAAACATAGATGCAAGTTCCTAAGTTGAGCGAAGACAAAGCAGAGCCGTTTGAAATACACGTTTCTCCTGTGTTTTAAACGCAGTCTTACTGCTAGTTCTTTTATGCCTGTGCATGGCTGGAAATATATGTTTCCATAATCTCCAAAGAAAGGATTGCTGAACTGCGGCACACACACGTCAGTTTAACTCTATATGTTGATTGTACAGCTTGACAACCATTCTGCTAGAAAGCTGCGATTTTCTTTTAGAGCAAGATATTTCTGATTACAGCCTACAGTCTCATTCACTTTGGAATATCCAAATGCAGCTTTTACAAGAAACGTGTGTCTAACTGGCTGAATCTAAACACAGATGCAACCTGCTGAGTTGAACGAACATAAAGCAGAGCACTTTGACCGAGACGTTTCTCCAGTGTTTTAAACCCTGTCTTACTGCTAGTTCTTATATGCATTTATATGGCTGGAAATATCTGTTTCCAGATTCTCCAAAGAAAAGATTTCTGAACTGCTGCACACACACATCAGTTTAACTCTGTAAGTTGAGTGTCCAGCTTGGCAACCATTCTTCGAGACAGCTGCATTTTTGTTTTAGAGCAAGATATTTCTCATTACAGCCTATAGTCTCAGTCACTCTGGAGTATCCAAACACAGCTTATAGAAGAAACGTGTTTCCAACTCGCTGATTCTAAACATAGATGAAACTTCCTAAGGTGAATGAACACAAGGCAGGGTTGTTTGTACTGGAAGATTCTCCTGTGTTTTAAATGGAGTCTTACTGCTAGTTCTGATATGCATGTATATGGCTGGAAATAACTGTTTCCAGATTCTCCAAAGAAAAGATTTCTGAACTGTTGCACACACACATCATTTTAACTCTGTAAGTTGATTCTATAGCTTAACAATCACTCGGACAGGTAGCTGCATTTTTGTTGCAGAGCAAGATATTTCTCATTACAGCTTATAGTCTCTTTCACTCTGGAATATCCTAACGCAACATTAGGAAGAAATGTGTTTGTAACTCGCTGAGTCTAAACATAGATGCAACTTCCTACGGTGAACGAGCACAAAGCAGAG
>NW_022446182.1:282-2516 GCF_009761245.1 Sapajus apella | reverse complement strand
CCAAGGTCATTTGATTTGTAATGACTTCCTAAGAGTGTGGCTTGATTGACACACACTCGGAAGTTGCCAAGCGTTAGCTGATCTGGTTGCGTGAAAGTCCAAGGCCATAGGCTGTGACATTTTGGGGCCACCCCCTATCATTGTGAACATGGCCTCCCAGCCCAGGTTCCAAGCTCTGCCTCATCTAAGGCGAGCTGTATCTCTTGCCTCAATGTCCACCTGGAAAACATGTGACTGGATGTGTTTATATCACCAGAGAGCAAAGGACACCATTTCCTGAGGTTCCTGTGTATTAGTAGAAACTTTTCAAGGATGAATCATAGATACCAGGATTGCATACATGAACGAAATTAAAAAGGTCAAGCAAGTTTAGATTGCCTCAAAAGGCCGAAAAAAATGATTCCTTCTAGACATGTAAGCCCTTAGGTTAATTAATTAATGAATTTTTCATTTAATTTTTTATCTTATTCTTTTGAGATGAAGTCTCACTCTGTTGCCCAGACTGGAGTGCAGTGGTGCAATCTCAGGTCACTGCAGCCTCCACCTCCCAGGTTCAAGCAATCCTCCTGCCTCAGCTTCCCAAGTAGCTGAAATTACAAGCATGTGCTACCATGCCCAGCTAATTTTTGTGCTTTCAGTGGAAACGGGGTTTCATCATGTTGGCCAGGCTGGTCTCTAACTCCTGACCTCAAGTGATCACCTTGACCTCCCAAAGTGTTGGAATTACAGGTATGAGCCACCACACCTGGTTTTTTTTCTTTTTTTCTTTTTTTTAATTTCTGCAAGGCCTCACTCTGCTGCCCAGGCTGGGGTACAGTGGTGCAATTTTGGCTCACTGCAGCCTCGACTTCCTGGGCTCAAGTGATCCTCCCACCTCAGCCTCCTGAGTAGCTGGAACCACAAGCATGTGCCACAACATCCCACTAATTTTTGTATTTTTTATGGAGTCAGAGTTCCTCTATGTTTCCCAGGCTGGTTTCAAACTCCTGGGCTCAAGCAATCCACCTGTTTTGACCTCCCAAACTTCTGGGATTTCAGGTGCATGCCACTGCACCCGACTGGGTTAATTTTCAATCCATGCAGCCCTCCCAGACAGATGTAATCTCAGTCAAGTGTCTGGGGCCAAGTCCTCCAAGTCTCTCATTCACCTTCCTTGGCTGGCCTTTGCTGCCCTGCTATAAAGAGACAGCAAGGCTCTATTCTGTCATTGTCTTGGGTGATAATCGGGTGAGGAAACATGGGTGGTTGTGTTTCCTCCCATGTTTACTCACCAGGAAGACCCTCCATTCCTGTCTTCTTCCCTTTCTGGAGAAGACACAAAGCATAGGACCCCAGTCCTGCCGCCTGGTACCTGATTCTATATTTTCCCTCATGAGTAAAGTGCACATCATTTTCACACACACATCATTTGTAAATTAGTAGGTTCAGTGGCTGTCTGATGATTTTCCTGTGTTTATATAAGAAGAGAACACTTCTTGATTCATCTATATATATACACACACATGCACATGCAGATATATATATATATATATATATACACATATACATGTATATATATATAAAACTGTTTACAATGGATTCCTCCCAAATACAAAAGTAATGCATGCTCAATTCATACATTTACTCATTTATCCTCAGGTTTATTTGTTGTCCTCTGTGTGCTAAGAGCTGTCCTAGGCACTAGAGAAAGGGCAGTGAGCTAAAGAGACAGAAATCCCTGCTTTCACTAAGCTTAGATCCTGTGAACTCCAGGTGCAAAAAAAAAAAAATTGAGGAAAAATGCAAAACATCCTCCTTAATTTCAGTTGCTAATGGTGTAGAAATGCCCATCCCTTGCTTCTTTTATTTATGTCTTCATTTTGAGATCCTAATTTTTTTTTTGAGACAGAGTCTTCTCTGTCATCCAGGCTGAAGTGCAGTGACACCATCTCAGCTCACTGCAACCTCCGCCTCCAAGGTTCAAGCAATGCTCCTGCCTCAGCCTCCTGAGTAGCTGGGACTGTAGGCGCATGCCACCACATCCCTCTAATTTTTTGTATTTTTAGTGAAGATGAGGGTTTCACCGTGTTAGCCAGGTTGGTCTCGATCTTCTGATCTCGTGATCTGCCCACCCGCCTCTGCCTCCCAAAGTGCTGGAATTACAGGCATAAACCACTGCACCCAGCCGATCCTAATCATTTTTAAATAATAGATAATGTAGTTCATTCCTGCTACTTCTCTATGTTTGAAATTTT
>NW_022446182.1:0-272 GCF_009761245.1 Sapajus apella | reverse complement strand
ACTTCTCTATGTTTGAAATTTTGGGTAATAACAATTTTTTCTTTTTTTTTTTTTTTTTTTTTTTTTTGTGAGACAGAGTACTGCTCTGTTGCCCAGGCTGGAATACAGTGGTGCAATCTTGGCTCACTGCAACCTCTAGCTCACTGCAACCTCTGCCTTCTGGGTTCAAGAGAGCCTCCTGCCTCCACCTCCAGAATAGCTGCGATTACAGGCACCTGTCACCACGCCCAGCTAATTTTTGTATTTTTAGTAGAGACAGGGTTTCGCCATGT
>NW_022446181.1:0-2516 GCF_009761245.1 Sapajus apella | reverse complement strand
TCGCTGAAATGAAACATTGATGCAACTTCCTAAGGTCAACGAACACAGAGCAGAGCAGTTTTAAATAGTGATCTAAAAGCTAAATCTTATGAGCGGGTATATGGCTGGAAATATCTCTTCCCAGATTCTCCAAAGAAAGGGTTTCTGAACTGCTACATTAACACATCTGTTTACCTCTGTAAGTTGAATATACACCTTAAGAATCATTCTGCTACGTCGCGCCGTTTTTGTTTTAGAGCCAGATATTTCACATTATACTCTATACACCCATTCACTCAGGAATATCCAAACGCATCTTCTGCAAGAAACGTGTTTCTAACTCGCTGAATCTAAACATAGATGCAACTTCCTAAGGTGAACGAACACACAGCGGAGCAGTTTGAAAGAGACGTTTCTCCTGTGATTTAGAGGCGATCATAAAGCTAATTCTTAGGAGCCTGTATATGGCTGGAAATATCTCTTTCCAGATTCTCCAAAGAAAGGGTTAGTGAACTGCTACATTCACACGGTTGTTTAAATCTGTAAGTTGAATATACACCTTGACAATCATTCTGCTACATAGCTCCGTTGTTGTTTTAGACCCAGATATTTCTCATTATACCCTATACTCCCATTCACTCAGGAATATCCAAACGCCGATTTTGAAGAAACGTGTTTCTAACTCGCTGAATCTAAACATAGATGCAACTTCCTAAGGTAACGAACACAGAGCAGAGCAGTTTGAAAGAGACGTTTCTCCTGTGCTTTAGACGCGATCTTAAAGCTAATTCTTAGGAGCCTGTGTATGGCTGGAAATATCTCTTTCCATATTCTCCAAGGAAAGGGATTCTGAACTGCTACATTCGCACATCTGTCTATCTCTGTAAGTTGAATACACACCTTGACAATCATTCTTCTACATAGCTCCGTGTTTGTTTTAGAGCCAGATTTTTCTCATTACACCCTATAATCCCTATAACCCAGGAATATCCAGATGCAGCTTTTAGAAGAAACCTGTTTCTAACTCGCAGAATCTAAACATAGATGGAGCTTCCGAAGGTGAACGAACACAGAGCAGAGCAGTTTCAAAGAGACGTTTCTCCTGTGGTATAGACGCGATCATAAAGCTAATTATTATGAGCCTCTATATGGCTGGAAATATCTCATTCCAGATTCTCGGAAGAAAGTGTTTCTGAACTGCTACATTCACACATCTGTTTAACTCTCTAAGTCGAATATACCCCTTGACAATCATTCTATTACATAGGTCCGTTTTTGATTTACAGCCAGATATTTCTCATTACACCCTATACTCCCATTCACTCAGGAATATCCAAACGTAGCTTTTAGAAGAAACGTGTTTCTAACTCACTGAAACGAAACATAGATGCAACTTCCTAAGGTGAACGAACACAAAGCAGAGCAGTTTGAAAAAGACGTTTCTCCTGTGGTTTAGACGTGATCTGATCGCTAATTCTTTTGAGCCTGTATATGGCTGGAAATAGCTCTTTCCAGATTCTCCAAAGAAAGGTTTTCTGAACTGCTACATTCACATGTCTGTTTAACTCTGTAAGTTGAGTATACACCTTGACAATCATTCTGCTAGATAGATCCGTTTTTGTTTTAGAGACAGATATTTCTCATTACACCCTATACTACCATTCACTCAGTAATATCCTAAGACAGCATTTAGAACAAACGAGTTTCTAACTCGCTGAAACGAAACATAGATGCAACTTCCTAAGGTGAACGAACACACTGCAGAGCAGTTTGAAATACACGTTTCTCCTATGGTTTAGACGCGATTTTAAGCTAATTCGTATGAGCCCGTATATGGCTTGAAATATCTCTTTCCAGATTCTCAAAAGAAAGGGTTTCTGAACTGCAACATTCACACATCTGTTTAACTCTGTAAGTTGAATATACACCTTGACAATCATTCTGCTACATAGCTCCGTTTTTGTTTTACAGGCAGATATTTCTCATTACACCCTACACTCCCATTCACTAAGGAATATCGAAACGCAGCTTTCAGAAGAAACGTGTTTCTAACTCGCTGAATCTAAACATAGATGCAACTTCCTAAGGTGAATAAAAACATACCACAGCAGTTTGAAATAGACGTTTCTCCTGTGGTTTAGACGCGATCCTACCGCTAAATCTTATGAGCCTGTATAAAGCTGGAATTAACTCTTTCCAGATTCTTCAAAGAAAGTGTTTCTGAACTGCTACGTTCACACATCTGTTTACCTCTGTAAGTTAAACATACCCCTTGACAGTCATTCTGCTAGATAGCTCCGTTTTTGTTTTCGAGCCAGATATTTCTCATTACACCCATTATTCCCATTCAGTCAGGAATATCCAAACGCATCTTTTAGAAGTAACGTGTTTCTAACTCGCGGAATCTAAACATAGATGCAACTTCCTAAGGTGAACGAACACATAGGAGAGCAGTTTGAAAGAGACGATTCTCCTGTGGTTTAGACGCGATCTTACCACTAATTCTTGGGAGCCTGTTTATGGTTGGAAATATCTCT
>NW_022446180.1:0-2518 GCF_009761245.1 Sapajus apella | reverse complement strand
AGATTAAGAAAATTTGCCTTATCAAGTGAATATTTGGTGCACGAGTTCTTTCAAGGAACTGAGAAGGGTAACAGAGCAAATGTGTTGACCACTAAGCCCAACCTGGTATGATATAAGGTTGTAGATGAGAGCGAGGCCATGTCTAATTGCAGATGGGTAGTGACGGATATACTGGATGATGACAAACGACCACTGAGACAGCCATAATGATGAAATGAAATATGGTAGAACATACAACACTGCCTTACGTTAGACTGAAATATTCCCATACTCTTTCCCCATGATGAGCTAGACTCTTCTTTTCTGCTACTGTTTGTAAACATTCAATTCATGCTGGAATGTTTCATTTGTATGCATGCATTTTTATATAGTTATATATGCATAACTATATGATGTATGTATTTTGTTACATATTGTTTATAATGTATTTTATAGTAATTTATAATACTTAACTATGGTAAGCACAGTTATACATAAACACATTCAGTTATATAACTTCTTACACAATTGTAGTTTTATATACATGAATGCTTACATTGATAAAAAACTAAATACATACATACAGATAGACAGAAAGACTATGTCAAGTGACTGGGAAATAGAAAACGATCAATGTTTAAACTAAAATAGACATGCCAATCACTGTGCTAAGCACAATCTCATTTAATACTTAAATTACCCAGTAAGGTAGGAATTAGCATCACCATATCAGAAAAGAAAGCTGAGACCTAAGAGAACAAGTAATGTGGATGAGATCACCAAGATACTAAATGATACAGCTCGCAACTCAGTTCTTTATGATATCAGGATCCTGTTTCCCAGTACTTTTAGGAATTAGCAAAATTTCTGTTGCTATTCTAGCACTATCCCTGTGAAAGCATTTAAAAAATTTAATGTGACAGGATGGCTAAATCCATTAGGAAGATCATCAAGAGACTGTCAGTATCCTGGTTAAGAGCATCTGCCTTGGAGCCGGCGGACAGGATTTATACCCTGGCCCTACCCAGACAAGCTACTTAACCCTCTATGCCTGCATTACCTAATCTTTGAAATGGAAACAATAATAAAACAAGCTTTGTGTAAATACTCAAAGGCTGGGGTGATTAAACAAATTCACATATGTAGTAATTGGAGTAGGGCCTGGCTACAGGGCAAATGCTGTCAAAGTGTGAGCTAATCATATTTTTTTCTTTCAATGTTTAATTAATTTTACAATCTCCATTTTACTGGAAACACAATTTGCTAGGTTTTCTTCAAATTTTCTCTCATTTTTCAAATCATACCTTATTTTGCACACAAAACATCTACTTTTATAAAGAACATCTGTTAATGCTTTTGTGTTTGTTTTTAGACTAGCATCTTTTCCCTGCAGGAACTTCCTTCTTCTCCTGGAGATTGTCATCATCCTCCATATGGCCAATCAGAGCCAGGCTCTTAGGGTGGCTGCATGATTGATTGTTCCCTGGGTATCAAGACAGTTAACCATAGCCAATCAGTGCCCCTTCGAGACTCTACAGCTATAGAGAAATGATTCCTCTCCCATTCTGAATCATGGACAATAAAGAGTAGCACATAAGCTTGGATCTGCTAAGGTATCATTGCTTTAAGAAGTCATCATAAAGTAAAGCAGAGCTGAGAGACTGGAACATTAACACTTGAACTTTAAGATCCAGCTGAATCAGAGGTTTACTTTTTGGACTTCCCAGTTGTGTGAGCCAATAAAGTATCTTATTTGCCTAAGTTAGGGATAGGTTTATGTTATTTAAACACTAGAGTCTTGTTAATTCATTGATAAAGTGTTAGCAAGCATATCTCCAGAATGCCGGTACTCAGCTTATTAAATCATCTTAGCAGGAATAATTAATGAGTACAATATTTCTATAGGTTTCTAAATATCAAGCCATAAAAATTAAGTACTCTTTGGTATACAACAATATATGGTGTAAAGAATGGAGACAAATGACAAATGATTTCCAGTCTAAATCCTTGATTTTAAGGTCTTGAAACCTTTCTTCATTCTCTCTAATGCAGAGACTAAAGCAAATCACTTATCAGAGGATTGCTGTGAGAATCAAGCAGCACAGTGCTACTCAACCACTACCACTCCAATGTAGAGGTATTGTATTGTATCAAGTCAACATCTACACTAACAGAAAAAACACATAGTAAAGGAATCTATAATTCGGGCACATGTATGCATGTTATTTAGATCTTACCTCATAGCAACACATTCTTTTGCTTTTTCATGCCAGGAGAAAATACAACTAGGAATATGTCCAAAGAACACCAAGGAAACCTTCATATTGTTTCTAAAATGAGACCATCAATCTTTGGTTACCAGCCAGGGCAAGTACTTAGTGTTCTGCTGTCCTCCACCTGATGAAAATTCTTGGCTCACCCCACACCTGACTTTATAGATGCCTTTCATAACCTGTACCTCATTCAGTTTTTTTAGAACCTCATTATGTAGGCGGGAATCATTCCCCATTTTGCAGATGAGGAAATGAAGCCCAAAGAA
>NW_022446179.1:0-2518 GCF_009761245.1 Sapajus apella | reverse complement strand
AAGAAAAGCTGCAGACCATACAGAGGAAGGGAGCAGTGAAATGGTGGTTTTAATACAACCCAAACTGGAAGCAGGAACCCTAACACAAAGGCGGTTTGAATGCTCTGCCCTCTGTAAGAAAGTGGCTGGCTACAAGCCACCTCACACAAAACACCCACCAAGGCCTTCCACCGAGATCTGCTTGTTATATTCTCATTATGAATCCCCAGCAGGTACATCTCAACGTAAAGGTGTGGAGGATACTGACGAGGACTTCTCAGTCACCTAAGCAGGAGTTGCAGCCATCAAACTGGATTGCCCCATGTGTCCTCAGAGAACTCCCTGCCTACGAGTGAAGCCAGCAGTGCTCATCCCCTGTGCCCGAGGACCATCCGCAATGGAGGTGCTTTCTTGCAAGACAGGCAGCAAACGCTGACAGCGTGTCCAATAGGAAGGGCTTCTCAACAGTCACATCCCTCCCAAGACCATCTAGATGGACTCCAGAATCCAGTCAGTGCTGGAGAGGGAGGAGGCAGGCAGTGGCAAGTCCCGAGGAGGGTCTCGGTCCCTCCTACCACGCAGGGAGTTCTGCTCCTGGAAATATTCTTCCTCTTCATCCAAGAAGCCATCCTCCAGAGCATAAGAGCAGTCTGGGCTGGAGGCTGCCTGGCACGCCCGCTTGTACTCTGGAGTCGACTGGTAAATGCCGCACAGTTGGCAGGGCAAGGACATGTCCAGCTGGCGGAGACCAACCATCTCCTTGTGGAGCAGTGCGAGCGCGGTGTCCAGGCTGGGAGGCTTGGCTGGCAGCGCTGCCGCCCGGCCCACCACCCCCGGCCCGCCACCCCCGGCCTGCCACCCCCGTGCCCCTGCGGCTCAGCTCGTCCTGGATGCGTGACTGCAGCCACTCCAGGTGCCGCCAGCCCCGGTCGTGCCGCTGCCCGACGCCGAGTGCAGCAGCCTGCTCAGGCCCTTGGGCAGCGGGGACAGTGCCTCTACCCGCAGACCCCAGTGCCATGCGGGCCCCACTCCTCATGCCACTGCTGGGCCACGCCCACCCCACTGCCCCCTGTTTTCACCTTTTCAAAAATTGATTTTCACCCTGCTGAGAATACACTTGTAATGAAGTCTATACCACAGGAGTGAGAACAGGGAAATCTTTGTCCTCAAATCTCATTCCCCACAATTAACCACTGTTAACCATGTGGGGCAGGTGGGAACCGCTCATCAGGGCAGAAGATGAAAGAAGAATTGGGGTCTATATTTGCCCAGTTATATATATTTTTTTTGAGACGAGGTCTTGCTCTGTCTCCCAGACTGTAGTGCAGGGGTGTGATCATGGCTCACTGCAGCCTGGACCTCTTGGGCTCAAGCAATCCTCTTACCTCAGCCTCCTGAGTAGCTAGAACTGCAGGTGTATACCACTGCACCTGGCTATTTTTTTTTAGTAGAGATGGGATCTCACTATGTTGCCCAGACTGGTCTGAAACTCCTGGACTCAAGTGATTCTCTGACCTCAGCCTTTCAAAGTGCTGGGATTGCAGGTGTGAGCCCCTGCACTGGGCCGCCTGCTTGGTTTCTTTTTTTTCTTTTTTTTTTAGACAGAGTCTCACTCTGTCACCAAGGCTGGAGTGTAGCAGCACAATCTCAGCTCACTGCAGCCTTTTCCCCTGTGGGGTTCAAGTGATTCTCCTGCCTCAGTCTCCCAGGTAGATGGGACTACAGGCATGCAGCACTATACCTGGGTAATTTTTGTGTTTTTAAAAAATTATTTATTTATTTTTTGAGATGGAATTTCACTCTTGTTGCCCAGTCTGGAGTGCAATGGTGCAATCTTGGTTCACTGCAACCTCTGCCTCCCAGGTTCAAGCAATTCTCCTGCCTCAGTCTCCTGAGTAGCTGAGATTACAGGCATGCACCACCATGCATGACTAGTTTTTGTATTTTTAGTACAGACTGGGTTTCACTATGTTGGCCAGGCTGGTCTCAAACTCCTGACCTCAGGCAATCTGCCCGCCTTCAAACTCCTGAAGTGCTGGGATGACAGGCATGAGCCCATGTGAGCCCCCATGCCTGCCTGCCCACCAGTTTTGATTGTGAGTTCCTGGGCGAGTTCCTTGGTTTTCATAAGTTTTGCTTCCTCCTTCATAGTAGAGTGACAAGCGTGTATTGTGGAGTTGCCATGAGTGCTGGATCTGATTGTTGATGTGACAGAGCTGAGTGGAGGGCATGAGGTGACTAAGTGTCACACAGGTGCTGCTTAGACCTTTGTCATGGTCACTCTCAGTGTCTAACCTCTGAGACCTCTGAAACTTGCTGGAATTTTCCTGTGGATGCACACTCACATAAATATGTACAGCGATGTGGAGCACATTGTAAATTGGGGTTCCTGAGCTAATTTTTACCTTTTTAATTTCTTTCTTTTTTTTTTGGAGACAGAGTCTTACTCTGTCATCCAGGCTGGGGTGCAATGGTACAATCTCTGCTCACTGCAACCTTCACCTCCTGGGTTCAAGTGATTCTCCTGCCTCAGCCTCCC
>NW_022446178.1:1542-2518 GCF_009761245.1 Sapajus apella | reverse complement strand
GGGATGCAAGGCTGGTTCAACATATGCAAGTCTATAAATGTAATCCATCACATAAACAGAACCAAAGACAAAACCCACATGATTATCTCAATAGATGCAGAGAAGGTCTTTGACAAAATTCAACAGCCCTTTATGCTAAAAACTCTCAATAAACTAGATATTGAAGGAACATATCTCAAAATAATAAAAACTATTTATGACAAACCTACAGCCAATATCATACTGAATGGGCAAAAGCTGGAAGCATTCCCTTTGAAATCCGGCACTAGACAAGGATGCTCTCTGTCACCACTCCTATTCAAAACAGTATTGGAAGTTCTAGCCAGAGAAATTAGGCAAAGAAAAAAAAAGGAGTATTCAATTAGGACAAGAGGAAGTCAAATTGTCTCTATTTGCAGATGACATGATTGTATATTTAGAAGACCCTATCATCTGAGCCCATAATCTCCTTAAACTGATAAGCAACTTCAGCAAAGTCTCAGGATACAAAATCAATGTGCAGAAATCAGAAGCATTTCTACACACCAATAATAGACTAACAGAGAGCCAAATCATGAGTGAACTCCCATTCACAATTGCTACAAAGAGAATAAAATACCTAGGAATACAATTAATGATGTAAAGGACCTCTTCAAGGAGAACTACAAACCACTGCTCAAAGAAATAAAAGAAGACATAAACAAATGGAGAAACATTCCATGCTCATGGTCAGGAAGAATCAATGTGAAAATGGCCATACTGCCCAAAGCCATCTATAGATTCAACACTATCCCCATCAAGCTACCAATGACCTTCTTCACAGAACTGGAAAAAAAAATACCTTAAACTTCATATGGAACCAAAAGAGAGCCTGCATAGCCAAGACAATCCTAAGCAAAAAGAACAAAGCCGGAAGCATCACGCTACCTGATTTCAAACTATAATACAAAGCTACAGTAATCAAAACAGCATGGTACTGGTACCAAAACAGAGATAT
>NW_022446178.1:0-1442 GCF_009761245.1 Sapajus apella | reverse complement strand
AACCATCTGATCTTTGACAAACCTGACAAAAACAAGCAATGGGGAAACAGTTCCCTGTTTAATAAATGGTGTTGGGAAAACTGGCTAGCAGTGTGCAGAAAGCAGAAACTGGACCCCTTCCTGACACCTTACATTAAAATTAACTCCAGGTGGATTAAAGACTTAAACATAAGGCCTAACACCATAAAAACCCTAGAAGAAAACCTAAGCAAAACCATTCAGGACATAAGCATAGGCTAGGACTTCATGACTAAAACACAAAAAAGCATTAGCAACAAAAGCCGAAATAGACAAATGGGATCTAATTAAACTCCAGAGCTGCTGTACAGCAAAAGAAACAATCATTAGAGTGAACCAGCAACCAATAGAATGGGAAAAATGTTTTGCAATCTACCCATCTGACAAAGGGCTAATATCCAGAATCTACAAATAACTAAAATAGATTTACAAGAAAAAAAAAAAATCCAAAAGTGGGAGAAGGATATGAATACACACTTTTCAAAAGAAGACATATATAAGGCCAACAAATATATGAAAACATGCTCATCTTCACTGATTATTAGAGAAATGCAAATCAAAATCACATTAAGATACCACCTCACACCAGTTAGAATGGCGATCATTAAAAAATCTGGAGACAACAGATGCTGGAAAGGATGTGGAGAAAAAGGAACACTTTTACTCTGTTGGTGGGAGTGTAAACTAGTTCAACCATTGTGGAAGACAGTGTGGCGCTTCCTCAAGGACCTAGAAATGGAAATACCATTTGACCCAGCAATCCCATTACTGGGTATATACCCAAAGGATTATAAATTATTCTATTATAAGGACACATGCACACGTATGTTCATAGCAGCACTGTTTACAATAGCAAAGACTTGGAACCAACCCAAATGCCCATTGATGATAGATTGGACAAGGAAAATGTGGCACATATACACCATGGAATACTATGCAGCAATAAGAAACGATGAGTTTGTGTCCTTTGTAGGGACATGGATGAATCTGGAAACCATAATTCTCAGCAAACTGACACAAGAACAGAAAATCAAACACTGTATTCAACAATGGTTGAACTAGTTTACACTTCCACCCCATTTTCTCACTCATAGGTGGATGTTGAACAATGAGAACACAGGGACACAGGGAGGGGAGCATCACACACTGGGGTCTGTTGTGGGGAGGCCAAGGGAGGGACAGCAGGGGATGGGTGGGGAGGTCGGGGAGGGAAAACATGGATGGGGAGAAATGAGATGTAGGTGCCAGGGGGATGGAAGCAGCAAACCATATTGCCATGTGTGTACCTATGCAACAATCCTGCATGATCTGCACATGTACCCCAGAACCTAAAGTACAATTAAAAAACAAAATTAAAAAAAATAAAAACAGCAAAACCTGAGATTTCCTAAAAGTCATTTTCTATTATTGGAGCAGAATTATAC
>NW_022446177.1:0-2518 GCF_009761245.1 Sapajus apella | reverse complement strand
CCCACAGACACGCAGGGACCACTGCAGAGTCATAAAGTCATTCCCATGGTTTCCTCATGAGACAGTCACATCAGGGTGTGACCATGGCCTTGGTGTCCCCCTCTAGGCATGGAGATACTTAGGTTCAGAAAAGCCAGCAAGAGACATGACGTTTCTGAGGGCGCAACTGGAAATGCTTTTTCGTTTTTTGATTTTGTTTTTCTTTATTCTTTTATTTCTTTATTTGATACGGTGTCTCGCTCTGTTGCTAAAGATGGAGTTCAGTGGTGTGATCTTGGCTCACAGCAACCTCACCCTCCCGGGTTCAAGTGATTCTCCTGTCTCTGCCTCCTGGATAGCTGGGATTACAGGCATGTGCCACCACACCAGGCTGAGTTTTGTATTTTTAGGAGACCCAGGGTTTCACTATGTTGGTCAGGCTGATCTCCAACTCCTGACCTCAATAGATCCACCTGCCTCGGCCTCCCAAATGCTGGCATCATAGACATGAACTACTGTGCCCAGCCTTGGTTTTCCTTCTTTGACGGGGTTTTGCTCTGTCACCCAGGCTGGAGTGCAGTGGTGCAGTCACAGCTCACTGCAGCCTCAAAGCCCTGAGTTCAAGCGATCCTCCTTCCTCAGCCTTTCAACCTCCTGGGATCTCAGGCATGAGCCATGCACCTGGACTGAAACCAAGCTTTCTTACCCCAATCGCAGACCTTGATCAAGTCTAGCTGAATTGTCTATGGCCTCCTAAGTCCCTCATGAGAGATCACTTCTGAGTCCTCCAGCATGGAGAGCTCACCCACTGGGGAAGCATGTATTTACCATGGGAAAACTATGGTTATGGGAAGTTTCTTCTTTTTTAAGAACGGGATTAGAGGTGCTGTCTGGGGTGTCCTCTTACCAAGCAGCCTGTTGAAGGCCTGGTGGTGTTCAGGGAGCACGGGTGACACTCGCCGTCGCTTTAGCTTCGTCTTGAGCCCCTGAAGCGTCTCCAGCACCCAGGTGTCCTCAGGCTCAGGGGTGCGCTCCTCTGTCTCCTCCTCGGGCTCCTCCTCAGATTCGTCCGACCACTCCCTCTTCCTTTTACGGCAAAGGAACCAAGGCGAACTGGGACCTTCCCAAGGAGATGAGTAAAGAAAGCAGGCCACCGTGTAACGCTTCTGCAATTGATCACCTCAGACCCTGACCCAAAACCCCAAAGCACTCTTCATCTTCTCCGGCCCCGAAGGCTGTTGGCCTCTCCCTTGCTGAACCCCATGTGCCTCTCCTCCTCCTCCCCATTCTTCCATTTGTCTGTCCTCAGAACGCCTCTTTATTTCCTTCCCTGGTCCCTGGCTTGCTCAGCCCCTCCTCTTTTTTTTTTGAGACGGTCTGGCTTTGTCGCCCAGGCTGGATTGCCGATTGTTGTGGTGCAATCTTGGCTCGCTGCAACCTCCGTCTCCTGGGTTCCAGTGATTCTCCTGCCTCAGCCTCCCAAGTAGCTGGGATTACAGGTGCCCGCCATAACACCCAGCTTATTTTTGTACTTTTAGTAGAGACAGGGTTTTACCATGTTGGCCAGGCTGGTCTCATACTCCTGGCCTCAAGTGATCCTTCTGCCTTGGCCTCCCAAAGTTCTGGGACAGGGTTACAGGTGTGAGCCACTGCACCCAGCCTGAGTCCCTCCTTTCTTCCCCCACACATTCCCTCAGGTGCTCCTTCCTGACTTCTAGGTCTTTCTTTCTTTCTCTCTTACTTTCTTTCCCTCTTTTTCCTTTTTTCTTTTTTTTTTGAGACAGGGTCTCACTCTCTCAACCAGACTGCAGTGCGGTGCCTCTATCTGAGCTCACGGTAACCTCCGCCTCCCAGGCTCAAGAGATTGTCCTGCCTCAGCCTTCTAAGTAGCTAGGATTACAGGCATGCACCACTACTGCCTGGGTAATTTTTGTGTTTTTAGTAGAGATGGGGTTTCACCATTTTGGCTGGCTCATCTGGAACTCTTGACCTCAGGTGATCCCTCCGCCATGACCTCCCAAAGTGCTGGAATTACAGGCGTGAGCCACCGTGCCTGGCTCCCTTCCTTCTTCTTAGTCAATCCTCTCCCATCTCATCTTCCTCCAGTCCCCTCGCCTGATGGTCCCAGTACTTCATCATCCACCACCTCCTGGAGGAGTACCCCGAGGTGCTAGGCTGGGGGCCCCTCTCCTCAACCTGCGGCTGAGGTTGACAGCCAGCTATGATCTCTCACAAACTCTGTTCCCTGCCATGAAACCTGGTCCCTGTTCTGTCCAAAACCTTCATCCAGACTCTACTATGACCCAGAGGAGTGCGTTCTCTAATCTCAAGGCTGGGGAGAAGTCGGGCGTGGAGAACAGCTCTGAGAAGATGCTGTTGTCCACCTGAGCTCCCAAGCGCCCACAGAGTTTGGTCCTTCCAATCAGGAAGGCTGGAATTGCAGATGTCTTTGGTCATTCCAACCTGGGAAACAGTTTGAAGAAAAACACAGAGGTGAGGCACGGTGGCTCACACCTGTCATCCCAGCACTTTGGGAAGC
>NW_022446176.1:0-2519 GCF_009761245.1 Sapajus apella | reverse complement strand
AAAAACCGTGTAGACAACCATGTGTTTTGGGTAGCCAGAATATTTTACTGCTACAGGAGCAATCACTTTCTTGAGGCTCCTCCAGTGCCTTAGATCCATCATGAACAAGTATCTTTGGAAAAATCTTACATTTAGAAAGTTGGATAGTCTTACTGGAGTGAAAGAAATAGTTCTTACCATTTTTATCCACAAAAAACATAAAAATGTAACAATAATTGCAAGCAGATGCTGAAGAAATAGAGATTACACTGCAGATTTGTAGAAGACACAAAGTCAAAGCAAAAGAAAACAAAACGTCATCAAATGGAGAAGAAATTGTTCAGGCTTTCTCTTTTCTTGACCTGTACCTCTGAAGGTGGCATAAACCCTCCTGTTTATCAGAAATGTTCTGAACAGGGAATCTTGAAGCAGGGATTAGTATCCTAGTCACTAATGTGATTATTTAATCACATTCTCTCTGAACCTCTGTTTTTCCCCCATTGATAAGATGAGAATGATAATATTTATCTACCTATATAGGTGTGACCAGATACTATCGTGAATTTGAACATATTTGCTAAAGTAAAGTGAGTTATTACTGAAATGTATGATTTTTATGGGAATTTGGTGGGGAAAGTAGAATATGATTACAATAGTATTTGACTATATTATTATTATTTTACCACAGCACAATTGCTGATTTTCCATTTAATACTTGTTGAGCACCAGGTTGCAGGGTAGAGAAATAAAACAAACACTCCTGCCGTTACTGCAGGAAAACAAACTCTTGTCAAATACATGTTTGTTTCTCAGTACAATACAGCTAACATTTCCTGAGTGCCGGCTAGAGGACAAGCGCATGAATGTTTCCATATAAACTCTCAGAGTTTAATCTTTTTGCTTAAACTATTTTCTGCCATGGAAATAGCCCAAGTTTTCTTTTAAAAAAGGTAGAAAATTTAGAATGCTTAGCAAAAGTTATGACATCAAATTAGTAGAAATTGACTCCGTTTTTACAACTTAAACTTTACAGTCCTTGAGCTAAATCAATATAAATTGAATTCTCTTAAGAAAACTTCAACCCTTACCAGTGTTGCTTCCTTCAGGTTGATTCAACACAACTTTAATCCACCCAAATCATATGTGCTGTGCCTGGAGGTGCCTCTGGAGAGCATCGAACTCTCTCTGCATATGAACAACTTTTCACACAATTTTTAAATCTCAAAGCATTATCATACAATTTTAGAATTACAAAAGGACCTTAGAGGCTAAAATCTTCCACTCATTAGAGGAGTCTTGTAAAATATGCTTGGAAAGTTTTGACCAATCTAAAAATGTGACTACTTTCTATTATGTAAACATCTAAAAAACACATCATGTTCCTTTTTTTAGGTAGCTATAATGATTATTTCATTGGTAAAATATTAAGACAAAGTCTGTATCCCCCTGGAACACATTTAATGCCTCAATTTTGAAAAAAGTCATGATTGTGCTTCATAAAAATTAGGGATATTTGGAAATTTTTTTCCATTACCTAGATATGATGTATTTTTAGACCCTCAGAATAAAATATGTACATATTTGCTTTTTAACACCTGAAATTATCCTTAATGTTAGTAGTCTCTTCATTTCTTACACTATGTGTTAATACAGTATTCACTAATTTATTTACTCAAATATTTTGAGTTCTTATTATGTGTCATGTAGGGTACTAGTCCATGAAAAAGGTCAAAATTCAATTCTTTATTTTAATTCTTAGGCGTTACACAGGGGTGACTCTCTGCCACTTCTGCAGCATCTCAGAGATGATTCTCCATGCCCAACAATCTTCCCTCTCCTTCCATGTCTTACCCCAGACATATTTGGGGTTCAGAAGCAGAGGACCACAGCCCCTGCGCTATGTAAAATAAAACCCTTATCTGCACAGAAACTTTGATTTGCAGGTTCAGTGGGATGTCTTTTTGTTTGCTTGTTTTGAGACAGTCTTGTTCTGTCGCCAGGCACCAGGCTGGAGTACAGTGGCACTATCTCGTCTCAGTGCAATCTCCGCCTCCTGGGTTCAAGCAATTCTCCTGCCTCAGCCCCCGTAGTAGCTGGGACTACAGGAGCATGCCACCACACCAAGCTAATTTTTTTATTTTTTAGTAGAGACAGGGTTTCACCATGTTGGCCAGGATGGTTTCCATCTCTTGACATCGTGATCCACCCGCCTTAGCCTCCCAAAGGGCTGGGATTACAGGCTTGAGCCACAGCGCTTGGCACGGTGAAATGTTTTTCTACCAGAGGGCCCTGGATTCCAAAGGTGTTAAGCCACCTCTAATTCACCTGGTAGGATTCTTCACTGGCACATTGCTATTGCCCTTGGCTCTTACTTTCCTGAGCAGGGGTCCCTTACAACCAGGCTGTGGATTGAGACTCGTCTGTGGCCTGCTAGGAACTGGGCTGTACAGCAGGAGGTAAGTGGCAGGCAAGTGAACATTACCACCTGAGACCTGCCACCTGTTACATCAGCCAGCATTAGATTCTCACAGGAGTATAAA
>NW_022446175.1:2063-2519 GCF_009761245.1 Sapajus apella | reverse complement strand
GAGCCAGACTGTTAGAAGGAAAACTAAGAAGCAGAAAGAAATAGCTTCAACATCAACAAAAAGGACATCCACTCAGAGACCCCATCCAAAAGTCACCAACTACAAAGACCACAGGTATCTAAAACCACTAAGATGGGAAGACACCAGTGCAAAAAGGAGGAAGAAACCAGAACACCTCTCCTCCTCCAAGGGATCACAGCTCCTCACCAGCTAGGGATCAAAGATGAATGGAGAATGAATCGGATGAATCGACAGACACAGGCTTCCGAAGGTGGGTAATAACAAACTTCTCAGAGCTAAAAGAACATATGTAACCATGTTTAACCCAATGCAAAGAAACTAAGAACCTAGAAAAAAGGTTAGATGAGATGCTAACTAGGATAAACAGCTTAGAGAAGAATATAAACGACTTGATGGAGCTGAAAAATGCAGCACAAGAACTTCACGAAGCATATA
>NW_022446175.1:0-1963 GCF_009761245.1 Sapajus apella | reverse complement strand
AAAGAAATGAACAAAGCCTCAAAGAAATATGGGATTATGTGAAAAGACCTGATCTACGTTTGATAGGTGTACCTGAATGTGACAGAGAGAATGAGTTCAAGCTGGAAAACACTCTTCAGGATATTATCCAGGAGTACTTCCCCAACCTAGCAAGGCAGGCCACCATTCAAGTCCAGGAAATACAGAGAACACCACAAAGATATTCCTCAAGAAGAGCAACCCCAAGACACATAATCATCAGATTCACCAGGGTTGAAATGAAGGGAAAAAATGCTAAGGGCAGCAAGAGAGAAAGGTCGGATTACCCACAAAGGGAAGCCCATCAGACTCACAGCGGATGTCTTGGCAGAAACTCTACAAGCCAGGAGAGAGTGGGGGACCAATATTCAACATCCTTAAAGAAAAGAACTTTCAACCTAGAATCTCATATTCAGCCAAACTAAGCTTCATGAGTGAAGGAGAAAGAAAATCCTTTATGGACAAGCAATTGCTGAGAAATTTTGTCACCACCAGGCCTGCCTTACAAGAGCTCCTGAAAGAAGCACTAAACAAGGAATGGGGGCCAGGTGTGGTGGCTCATGCCTATAATCCCAGCACTTTGGGAGGCTGAGGCAGGTGGATCACGAGGTCAAGAGATCAAGACCATTCTGGTCAACATGGTGAAAGCCCGTCTCTACTAAAAATACAAAAATTAGTTGGGCATGGTGGTGCATGCCTGTAGTCCCAGCCACTCTAGAGGCTGAGGCAGGAGAATTGCTTGAACCCAGGAGGCGGAGGTTGCGGTGAGCCGAGATTGTGCCGTTGCACTCTAGCCTGGGTAACAAGAGTGAAACTCAGTCCCAAAAAAACAAAAAACAAAAAACAAAAACAAAAAAAAACAAGGAAAGAAACAACCAGTACCAGCCGCTCCAAAAATGCACCAAATGGTAAAGACCATCTACACAATAAAGAAAATGTGTTAACTAATGGGCAAAACAACCAGCTAGCATCAAAATGGCAGGTTCAAATTCACACATAACGATATTAACCTTAAATGTAAATGGACTAAATGCCCCAATCAAAAGACACAGACTGGCAAATTGGATAAAAAGTCAAAAACCATCAGTGTGCTATATTCAGGAAACCCATCTCACATACAAGGACACACATAATCTAAAAATAAAGGGATGGAGGAAGATTTATCAAGCAAATGGAGAGCAAAAAAAAAAAGCAAGAGCTGCAATCCTAGTCTCTGATAAAATGAACTTTAAACCCACAAGATGAAAAGAGACAAAGAAGGGCATTACATAATGGTAAAAGGATCAATGCATCAAGAGCTGACGATCCTAAATATATGCGCACCCAATACAGGAGCACCCAGGTTCGTAAAGAAAGTTCTTAATGACCTACAAAGAGACTTAGACTCCCACACAATAATAGTGGGAGAGTTTAACACACCACTGTCAATATTAGACAGATCAATGAGACAGAATCCAGGACTTGAACTCAGATCTGGACCAAGTGAACCTAACAGATATCTACAGAAATCTCCACCCTAAATCCACAGAATTTACATTCTTCTCAGCACCGCATGACACCTACTCTAAAATTGATCATATAATTTGAAGTAAGTCACTCCTCAGCAAATGCAAAAGAACAGAAATCATAACAAATAGTCTCTTAGACCACAGTGCAATCAAATTAGAACTCAGAATTAAGAAACTAACTCAGAACCATACAACCGCATGGAAACTGAACAACTGGCTCCTGAATGTCGACTGGATAAACAATGAAATGAAGGCAGAAATAAAGACATTCTTCGAAACCAACAAGAATGAAGACACAACATACCAGAATCTCTAGGGCATATTTAAAGCAGTATCTAGAGGAAAATTTATAGCAATCAATGCCCACCAAAGCAGCGAGGAAAGATCTAAAATTGACACCCTATCATCAAAATTGAAAGAGTTAGAGGAGCAAGATC
>NW_022446174.1:475-2519 GCF_009761245.1 Sapajus apella | reverse complement strand
AATAATTGTGCCCCTTTGCAATTGTAAATTTCTTAAGTCCTTAGCTAGAACATTTTCAAATAATTAGGGCTAATCCAGAACTCTTCAGAGAGGACTGTCCTGGTTAGTTTGGAGGCTAAATGAGTATCTGGATCAGTCCATTCAAAGGCAAACATATGGTGAATCTGGATGCATTGAGATGCAGAAAAATGTGTCTTTCATATCAAAGAATGTAAACCAACTTGCATTCCCCAAGACTTGGGTAAGAATTGTGGACAATGGGGTGTATGGAGACAATAACTGCATTAATTAATGCTCTAAGGTTTCTGACAAATCTGTAGGCTTTTGATCTGGTATCATGGGAGCATTGTAAGGAGATTCTCATGGTCTCAATAAGTCATATGGCAAGAATTTGGCAATAAGGGGTTGAATTTCCTCTCATGCTCCCTGACTTAAAGTGTATTGTCTTCCAAGGGTGCAGAGCACGAGGCTGAAGTTGGATTTGAATGGTCTTTAGTGTGTTTCCCAGAGCCTGTGTGGCCCAAACCTCAGGATTTACTTGAGACAACACTTCAGATGGTAAATGTGACAGCTATCCTTAACTTCTTTCCCACCCTCCACCCAGGGGTCAGGATCAAAAGTAACATTTTATCAGCTTTATGAATACACCGCTTATTTCTCAAAGACAGAGAAAGAATATTTCCTTCCATTTAGGCATTTTATATATATATTATAAAGAATTATTATCTTCTTTATAATATATATTATATTATATATATTATATGTTATATATTTATTATATATTATATATTATATATGTTATATTATATATTTATTATATATTATATATTATATTATATACATCATTATATATATTATATATTATATTTTATATATCATAAATTATATTACATATATCATTATATATATTATAAAGACTATATATACACCACTTATTTCTCAAAGATAAAGAATATTTCCTTCCATTTAGGCATTCCTAAATTGCTGCCCAGTGAACCCTAAGCTCTTGGAGGAAGCCAAGGCAGAGCAGAGCCCTCAGGTGGCGGGTAATGCACTTGACCCTGAGGACATCGGGTGCCAGGCCCGCCAGCCCCCGCCGGCGCCCGAGCCGCCTCTGCCGCGTAGGCGTGGCGCGGGCAGCAAGTGGCTGGACACCCCAGACCAGGCCCGCGCCCCCAGCAGCAGGGATCCTGGGGCCGGGCGCCCAGGCGGCAAAGTCAGGCAGTCGCCCCGCCAGCAGCCACTCCATCTCATCGGTGTGGATGCAGAGTCCCCAGCGCAGGGTCCCAGGATCCGGGGAGGTTTCCAAGAGGAGCGCACCCTCGGGCCAGATGAGCTGTGCACTGCGCGACCCTGATGCCACCCAAGGGAAGATCCACCATCCCGCGCCAGGGCCAGAGCTGCACCTGCAAACTGCGCATCCGGCATGGGAAGCAGTGGGGCTGGGCGGGCTGCGCGCCTGAGATCCTGCGCCCATGGTCCTGGGGCCGCCCGGGCGAGCCCAGGAGAACCTGGAGCCCAGGGGCCCCTGCCCAGGGCTGCAGCCCACCCGCCTGCGCGCATGGGAGTGACTTCGGGAGCCGGGGGCCACCGCGGGGCAGGCGCGCTTGGTCTGAGTGGTCGGAGGCTGCCAGCTCGCTGCTGAAGGCTGTGGTGGGCCCGGCTGGATCGCGGATTCTGGGCTAGAAAGCAGATTTGCGGATTGGGGGTTGTATCGAGGATTTGGGGCTGGGGTGGGGGGCGGTGAAAAGGTGACAGGGAGCCGGGCGCGGTGGCTCACGCCTGTAATCCCAGCACTTTGGGAGGCCGAGGCGGGCGGATCACTAGGTAAAGAGATCGAGACCATCCTGGTCAACATGGTGAAACCCCGTCTCTACTAAAAATACAGAAAATCAGCTTGGCATGGTGGTGCGTGCCTGTAATCCCAGCTACTCAGGAGGCTGAGGCAGGAGAATTGCCTGAACCCAGGAGGCGGAGGTTGTGGTGAGCCGAGATCACGCCATTGCACTCCAGCCTGGGTAACAAGAGCGAAACTCCGTCTCAA
>NW_022446174.1:0-375 GCF_009761245.1 Sapajus apella | reverse complement strand
GCCATGAGGAAGTTCCTCCGCCTCGGAGTCTCAGGGGCCAGGCAGTCCTGGGCTCCATAGGCCTGGTCTACACTGCTTCCGCGCACCGAATTTGGAATGCGGAACCGCGGAAGATCCACAGGGCGGCTGTCAGCGGCGACGCTGCAGAGGTGGAGCCGCCCGGTGCGCAGGAGCTGAGACCTGGACGCCCGGACAAGCCGCACAGGTAGCAGGGCTCAGCCCGGGGGGGGGGGGGGGGTGGTCCTGAGACCCGGCTTCTCCGCAGCCCTTGGGACCGGCCCTTGGAGGGTGCCGAGCACCCTCGGAGCAGCGGAGCCAAACGGAGCCTCAGTTGCTTTTTTTTCTTTTTTAAATATATATATATATATATATATA
>NW_022446173.1:0-2519 GCF_009761245.1 Sapajus apella | reverse complement strand
GGGGGGAGTGGGGCTGACAGGACCTGCCATGCTAGGGTGGGTGCTGGTGCTGAGAGGACCTGCTCTACTCAGGAGGGGGAGGCTGGGTTAGCGCAGGGAGCTATAAGTAGACGTGGAAGGGAAGGGAAGTCATGGGGTAGAATCAGAAGCAAAGAATCACAGAAAGTTCAGTAGAGAAGGATCCTGTGGTTCTCTGTCTCCCAAAGTAAAATGAGAGGCTAGAATTTGCCTCTAGCGGCCATTCACTATAACCCACCCCTCATAACCCCTGAAGCACTCCCTGGGGACCCTGTGAGCTCAGAGCATATGTTGAAAACCCTGGAGTGGGCCAGTGGGTGGCCCAAAACCATGCCATGGGTTAGCACTGGAGCAGGGCAGTAGCAGCGCATCAGAGGCCGGCCCTGGGCGGGCTCCCCCACAGGGGCTAAGTCCTACTAGGGGCGTCCCTCACCTGAGAGCTGGCCTGAAGTCCCTTCTTCCTTTCCCCTGTCCCTGTCTCCATGACCAGCTGCCCCTCCCTCCTCCTGGGCCCACTCCACTAAGGCAGGGATGGGAAGGCCAGTGGGGAAGCAGCCCCTGAACTTTCCCAGGCAGGCAGCAATCCTGGAAGAGCGTGCTGAGGGAGGGGCAGGCTGACTGCTGCGTCTGGGTCACCCCCACCCAACTCAGCCCTCCCAGTGCTGCAGCCCCTCTCAACGTCTCAGCCGTCAGGCCCCAAGAGCTGGGGCAGCTTCTTGAAGCTCAAAGCTGGCAGGGGCAATGCCAGGCTTTGCTGGCACCAGAGGGACTCTGTGGGTGCAGCACTGGTTTCCCCTGAAGCAGCTGCTATGTCCACACAGCCTGAGGACTGGAGAGGACTTTCTGGCTGTCCCAGGAGGAATCCCCACATAAGCACTCTCAAGCCAGGCAGCCAGCTAGCCTGGAGATCACACCGCCCAAGATCCTCAATGGTTACAGAGGGAGTTCTGCCTCCTCGGGCACCCAAGGAGACTGCCCCCATACTAGCCTTGGGGCCATAGGCAGGTTGGAGACCGGCCAGGAATGAGCTCCTCTCCTGTGGGGGCTGCCTCCCCATGGCAGTCCCTTCCCTGTGAGGGAGAGATGGCCTAAGGCCTGCTGGCCCATCGGGGGTCTTCACAGCTTTCTGGCTCTGCGTGGCTGAGACTGCAGTCCTGAGGGCTTGGGAAGCCCAGGGTCCTTCAACCTTAGGCCAGGCCATGGGACCATCCCCTAGGGCAGTGCTAGAGTGAGTGCAAGCAGGAAAGTAGGGGTTACTTTTACAAATGGGACCAATCCGCAGGTATGGCTCCGTGCCCTGGAGGAGAGCACAGTTACATTTTTTATTTCCATCTATGTAATGCTTAAAGGCCAAGAGACCAATTAAAGCAGACCTCCCATGTCCACTCCAAGTCACACAGATGGCCTACACCCCCTCATTCACGTCTCTGCTCCCAACTTAGGAGGGGCTGCAGCCAGGGTAGGGGACCCTCACCTGTCTCCCAGTGGGCTCTGGGCATGCACATTTGGGGCAAGGCCCAGCCACCCCTCCCTCTGGACTTCAGGGGAATTTGGACAGGGCAGGCATAGGGTGCCTCCTGCTGGCGCTCAGAGCCAGGGCACAGAGGCCTCTCTTGAGACTTGGGCCATGCTGAGAGGGCTGCCATGCCATGAGTCAGTCAGCTGTCAGGGACTTGACCTCCGATTCTTCCTCCTGCCCTCCCCCCAGCCTGCTTCACACTGGACAGGTGCCCCGACAGGCTGGCCTGGGTGTCTTCAGGGGCCACAGCAAGTACCAGGAGACACCTCAGCCATGCTGCTGACAACTCTGATGATGAATGCACTCCAAAGAGGGAGTGGGGCCCGGAAACCAAGTTCTGTGCCATCAGCTCAGCTCTCAGACCTCTATGGGTCCTGCCATGACCTGATGGGCTCCATTCTTAATCAGGAGCTGCACTGGGGTGGGCAGGGGTGCTCAGCACCTCCAGGGAGCCCTGACTACTCAAGGCCTACCCCCATCAGATGTGCCTCTGCCCCTCTGCTTGGAGTCCTAGTTCTGGCAGAACACATGTGCCCAGAACAGTTGGTATCTCTGTTCTCAGGCCCAGGGTCTGTGACCTGGGGTGAAGTCTGGTCCTGGTGCAGGCCTGTGGATCTCCTTCTGCCTGGCCCTTGGCCTCCAGCTACAGGGAATCCCCAGATCTGACCCATGGGGCTGAGACATCAAGAAAGAGGCCTCTGTGTTCTGGGCATGCTGTGAGGCACATCCACTGTCCGAGCAGTTGCAGCCGCTGGAAGGCTTCTCACTGCCAGCCCTCCCCCAGGGCCTCCCTGCTTCAGAGATTCCCATGGTCCCCGTGTCCCTGTGGAAAGAGCCCCAGAGGGAAAGGTGGGGTGGAACTGGGCTGCCAACTCCCCCACCTGCCAAGAACCCAACTGAGGCCCCTGGGAGCCCTGCTCTCACCTCAGGAAGGAGGCGGCATGGCCTGTGCCATTGCCCCTCCTAATCCACAAATGTGTGG
>NW_022446172.1:0-2519 GCF_009761245.1 Sapajus apella | reverse complement strand
AGATTGTGCCACTGCACTCCTGCCTGGGTGACTGAGTGAGACTTCATCTCAAAAACAAAAAATAGAAGGTGTCACTCTGTGGCTTAGGTGTGGAGTACGCTGGCAGGATTCAATGTTTACAGCAGCCTCAACTGCTGGGCTCAAGTGATTTCTACTTTGGCCTCTCAAAGAGCTAGAATGATAGGCGTGTCTCACCACATGCGGCCAGTATTTCTGTTTTTTAGTCTCGCTCTGCCACCCAAGCTGGAGTGCAATACTGTGATCTTGGCTCACTTCAAGCTCCTCCTTCTTGGGCTCAAGTGATACTTCTGCCTCAACCTCCTGAGTACCTGAGACTACAGGCACGTGCCACCACATCGGCCTATTTTTGTATTTTTTTTAAAAATTTATTTATTTTGTGTTTTTAATAGAGTCTGGGTTTCACCATGTTGGCCACAGTGGTCTTGAACTCCTGATCTCATGATCTGCTCGCCTTGGCCCCCTAAGGTGCTGGGATTACACGCGTGAGCCCAGCTCTGTGTTTTCTTCTTCTTTGTATATTTTTCATATTTGTGTGTAACTCCCCATATAGGTAATGAGGAAGGAGAGCTAAGCAGAATCCTGCACAATTAAGGCCTGAAGAATATCTCAGTTTATAGTGTTACTACTCAGTGATTTTTGTTTATATAATCCTTTATATAATCATGTAATAGTTGATAGAATTAGGACTTGAAGAATATATTAGTATATAATGTCACTACTCAGTTATTTCCCTTTATATAATCCTCTATATATTATCATATGCTAGTTCATAGATTGAGTGCCTAAAGAATATCTTACCACTCAGTTACTTCCCTGTATATCTTAGTTTACAATCAGAGGAATGCCTAGAGTAGACACAGTACAGAGCATGAATTAAGGAATAAGCTTATAGTCGGAGGAATGTCTCAAGCAGAAACAGTGCAGAGCATGATTTAAGGGAAAATCAGTTATACTAGGACAGGAATTCATGTCCCAGCGGCAGCAATCAGTATCATAAAGATACTCGTGTATGGCAGGCTTTGAGCAAGAGCTATTTGTCTTGATAAAGGAGTTGTAGGACCTTGCTCCAGTTTTTGTGGAAGGCTGCCGTCAGACCGGCAGTTACACCTTGGTGACTGTGAACTTTATCAGCTCTTGTTACTGTGCTACTTAAAAGCATCTTCCTATAGAAGTCATTGGAAGCTGCCGGCTGGTGGTGGTAGACTGTGACAGCTCTGTCACCGCTGTGTGACTTAAAGCATCCCCCATAAATCTTCTTAGAAGTAGCATGCCCGGCCGGGCGCGGTGGCTCAAACCTGTAATCCCAGCACTTTGGGAGGCCAAGGCGGGTGGATCACGAGGTCAAGAGATCGAGACCATCCTGGTCAACATGGTGAAACCCCGTCTCTACTAAAAATCCAAAAAAAAATTAGCTGGGCATGGTGGCACATGCCTGTAATCCCAGCTACTGAGGAGGTTGAGGCAGGAGAATTGCCTGAACCCAGGAGGCAGACGTTGCGGTGAGCCGAGATCGCGCCATTGCACTCCAGCCTGGGTAAGAAGAGTGAAACTCCGTCTCAAAAAAAAAAAAAGAAGTACCATGCCCATAGATAGAGGCATTGCACACTGCACCCTCTTCACTGGGCATGGCCCACATCCATGCCTCAGTGACCTAATGGGGGTGGACCCCTTACTGCACATGGCCCTTGCCTTCATGGGAACAGGCCCCTTGCTGTGCACTGTCCACCTCCTAGCCTAGGTGACCTAATGGGGGTGGACTCCTTGTTTTATTGCTCGCGACCCTATCACTATCCTTAAAGATGATTTCACTCACTGCCCTGTCCCCTAATGTATACACAATAAATAAACACGCTTCTGGATTTTTGGGGCCTCGCCTGACTCTGCTTATAGGTGGCATGGCCGCCCTGAGCCCAGCTGCATTTTCCTTGTACTTCTGTGTCCTGTCTCTTTATTTCTCAGATCCTGCTCCTCAGCACAACATAAGGGACACCCCACGACCCTGTGGGGTCCTCAACCCTACAATATTGTCCATAAAATCAAGACTTCCACAGTGACTTACGGGACTTTAAAATCTTTCATGAAAAAATGCAGTAAAATGCAACTATAGAGAAAAAATGTTCAAAAACACCTTTCCATAGGTTTGTCAGAACACAGTCTGATGAAATGGATACTTAATTTCTCTTTCTCATTTTGTGTGAAGGTGATAACTCAGTCCTCCATAATGTTTCATTGAAATGCATTTCCCATTTTAGGGACGCTTGACTTTCAGCGATGTGGCTATAGAATTCTCTTTGGTGGAGTGGAAATGCCTGACCCCTGCTCAGAAGGCTTTATACAGGGAAGTGATGTCAGAGAACTACAGGAACCTGGAGTCTGTGGGTGAGGAAAATGTCTCTCTAGACAAGAGGAATCTGCCCTTGTCTATCTTGGGTTTTTCTGTTTTTTAATTCTCTGTTGTGATTTTGCCCTATACATGCTCTTTTTTTTTTTTTTTTTTT
>NW_022446171.1:0-2519 GCF_009761245.1 Sapajus apella | reverse complement strand
TTCTCCTCCCTTCCCCTTTCTCTCCTCTCTTTCTACTTTCTCTCTCCCTTCTGTCTACTTTCTCTCTCCCTTTCTCTTTTTTCTCTTTCCTGTTTCTCTCTGTAGTAAAGCCAATTTTGGAAAGCCTCAAATTTAAAATTTGGCCCTCTTTAAAGCAGGTTTTAGCAGGGCCTCTGCAGCCAGGTCCTGTAAGGACCAGACAACTGGATTTTAGGGTTTATTCCTAGTCCTAGTCAGAGGAACAGGGGGTAGGGGCCAAGGTAAGGCAGCGGTCTTTTTTCCCCGCAAACCACAACTGGTGAGAACAAGCACTATGGAGGTTTAGCGCTGCCCGGGCATAATCCTCCCCCTTATACATTTTTAATGGCCAGTTGCTTTGGAAAGGTCGGGAAGTGACAAACAGGTGGACTAAGGGGTCTACCGGATGTGTGTTTTGGACCCACCACACCCGGTAGAGTGTGCAGAAGTGCTGCCAGTCAGTTTTTACTGGGGCAGTGACATCCTACCTCCCAACATCCAGGATAGTGCCAATATGCCTTTCTGTGATGCACCGTTGGGCACTGCCCATAACATTGGACACTTTCCTGGCAGAATAAGCAGTTACCTATTTTCCATCCCAGCCTAAGAAAGAGCACCCATTAACTCTGATCTAGGGTTTTGTTCCACACAAGCTCCAAAGAAGCTACCTCCCAGGTGTCGAGGGCACAACGGCCTCCCCGACATGGAATCTGACCCAGCACGGGCAAAAGTACTCTTTTCCCGGTGGAGGTGGCTGGGAGAATTTACAGGCCACAATGACCAAAACAAGGAAGAGAATAAAGACAACTAGAGTTAAGACTATCTTCCACATGGCAAAGGAAGAAAGAGTGAGGCCTCAGTGATAGAAGAAGAAGAAGATGAGGAAGAAAGAGAAAAGAGTAATTTTTTGCTGGGGTGTAATCAATAAAATTTCCCTGCATCCAGTGGTTCGTCAACCACTGTAAGATATCTCCTACCTCAAGGGAAGATGGCCTGAACCAGTGTATGTCTGCTAGCAGGAGTCTAATAAAACTGACAAATTTACAGATGAGACAGGACCACATACAAGAGTGACAGACAAAGGGTGGGTACCCCCCAGATGGGAGACCAGTCAGATGCCTGCCCGGCCACTTTCTCAGAAGAATTTTCAGGGGCGTCTTGGCTAAGGTGTACCCGTATAATCCCCGGGCCTGGTCACCTCAGGATGGAAGTCCAAGGAGGGCAGCTCTGAGGTGAATCACCGTTATGCCCTACGACGCTCCAGTGGAACCGCAGGTGAAGGCCCACACAAGCCCCATAGCCTTTCAGCCGTGGGACTACATATATACACACTCACTCTCTCACTCACACAGAGGTTACGGAAAACAACCGAACGCTGCCACCCACTATGCCAGCTACCAGGGGCGAACGCTGGTACCCTCTGCACCAGCTACCGGAAACGAACGCTGGTACCCTCTGCACCAGCTACCAGAAGGCTGCCACCCACTATGACAGCCACCAGAAGCGAACGCTGGTACCCCCTGCACCAGCTACCAGAAGCCTCAAGCGATGTCTCGGTGAGGCTTGCCAGGTCAGAGTTGCAATGACTCGTCAGTCCCCCGACACAGGCCCAGACCAGACTTACCTCCGGAGGCTTTTCCTTTTAGGACCCTGAGGAATTTCGGGTGGCCGAGAGGTCGCTTATCCTCCACGGTGGCTCTCCAGGGCCCTGCGAAAGAACAGGGGGCGCCTCCCCAGAGGCCCCCAAGGTGGGAGCGGCCGCCCGGGCAAGATTCTGAGATGGCTTTTGTCTGGTGATAACAAAAAGAGAATATCTCGCTGGGGCCTCCAAATGTTGTATTGGACCGGAGCGTAGAAAGTTATCACAAGACAAAAGTATGCCAGATTGCAGGGTCATTTATTATGCTGGCAACCACAGAGGACTCATGTCTCTCCAACCTGTGGTGGCAACAGGAGGGTGCCACGATTTTTTATACCCGAAAAACCACCTTGGGAGTGGGGGTGAGGGGCGGGGATGGGGATGAAAAGGCTTCAGACATTCTGAGGGCTAGTGGATTCTGTAAATTACCTCCTAGGCAGAGATGAGGGTGGGGGTCTCCGGACATTCCAAGGTCCAGGGGACTTTTGTCATTCCGTTTGTTACTTAAGTGGTTTACAGAAGTCAAGATAAACATTTGTTTACACATTATCTGGTTAAGGTGGAAATCACAGACCTTAGTTACTTATTACAAGTCACAGGAGCCAGGATGGAACTAGCTTGGGCTGCTTAGTCTGGCAATTGCCGGTAAGCAAAGGCTAGCAATTCTGGCAGTTACTGATAAGAAAAGGTAAACAGCTTTACATAGTTTTGAAGAACAAACTAACAGTTCTATTTACAGAGGCCAAGGACAGTAGTTATTGTAAGGAGAATGGGGCAGCCATTTCAACTTATCTAAAAACAGTTTTGCATTTTATAAAATAGTTTTGCTCTGGTTCTGGCTCTAGGCCAGCACAATATCACA
>NW_022446170.1:0-2520 GCF_009761245.1 Sapajus apella | reverse complement strand
TCTCTCTCACCACTCCTATTCAATATAGTATTGGAAGTTCTAGCCAGAGCAATCAGGCAAGAAAAAGAAATAAAGAGTATTCAATTAGGAAAGGAGGAAGGCAAATTGTCTCTATTTGCAGATGACATGATTGTATATTTAAAAGACCCCATTATCTCAGGCCAAAATTTCCTGAAACTGATAAGCAACTTCAGCAAAGTCTCAGGATACAAAATCAATATGCAAAAATTACAAGCATTCCTATACACCAATAACAGACTTATAGAGAGCCAAATCAAGAATGAACTGCCATTCACAATTGCTACAAAGAGAATAAAATACCTGGGAATACAGCTAACAAAGTAGAGGACCTCTTGAAGGAGAACTACAAACCACTGCTCAACGAAATAAGAGAGGACACAACAGATGGAGAAACATTCCATGCCCATGGTTAGGAAGAATCAATATTGTGAAAACAGCCATACTGCCCAAAGTAATTTGTAGATTCAATGTTATCCTCATCAAGCTACCAATGACCTTCTTCATATAACTAGAAAAAACCACCTTAAACTTCATATGGAACCAAAAGAGAGCCCACATAGCCAAGTCAATTCTAAGCAAAAAGAACAAAGCAGGAGGCATCACACTGCCTGTCTTCAAACGATACTACAAGGCTACAGTAATCAAAACAGCATGGTCCTGGTACCAAAACAGAGATATAGATCAATGGAACAGAACAGAGGCCTCAGAGGTAACACCACACAACTACAACCATCTGATTTTTGACAAACAGGACAAAAACAAGCAATGGGGAAAGGATTTCCTGTTTAAGTGATGTTGGGGAAACTGGCTAGCCATATGCAGAAAGCAGAAACTGGACCCCTTTCTGATACCTTACACTAAAATTAACTCCAGATGGATTAAAAATTTAAACATAAGACCTAACACCATAAAAACCCTAGAAGAAAATCTAGGCAAAACCATTCAGGACATAGGCATAGGCAAGGACTTCATGTCTAAAACACCAAAAGCATTGGCAGCAAAAGCCAAAATAGGCAAATGGGACCTAATTAAACTCCAGAGCTTCTGCTTGGCAAAAGAAACAGTCATTAGAGTGAACCAGCAACCAACAGAATGGGAAAAAATTTTTGCAATCTACCCATCTGACAAAGGGCTAACATCCAGAATCTATATAGAACTAAAACAGATTTACAAGAAACAAACAAACAAACCCATTCAAAATAGGGCAAAGGATATGAACAGACACTTTTCAAAAGAAAACATATATGGGGCCAACAAACATACGAAAAAATGCTCATCATCACTGGTCATTAGAGAAATGCAAATCAAAACCACATTGAGATACCAACTCATGCCAGTTAGAATGGCAATCATTAAAAAATCTGGAGACAACAGATGCTGGAGAGGATGTGGAGAAATAGGAACACTTTTACACTGTTGGCGGGAGTGTAAATTAGTTCAACCATTGTGGAAGACAGTTTGGTGATTCCTCAAAGACCTAGAAATAGAAATCCCATTTGACCCAGCAATTCCATTACTGGGTATATATCCAAAGTGTTATGAATCACTATTATAAGGACACATGCACACAAATGTTCATTGCAACACAGTTTACAATAGCAAAGAATTGGAACCAATCGAAATGTCCATTGATGATAGACTGGATAGGGAAAATGTGGCACGTATACACCATGGAATACTATGCAGCCATAAAAAACAATGAGTTTGGGTCCTTTGTAGGGACATGGATGAACCTGGAAACCATCATTCTCAGCCAACTGACACGGGAACAGAAAATCAAACACGGCATGTTCTCACTCATAGGTGGGTGTTGAACAATGAGAACACATGGTCACAGGGAGAGGAGCATCACACATGGGAGCCTGTTGGGGGGAACTAGGGGAGGGACGGGGGGGTGGAGAGTTGGGAAGGGATAACATCAGGGGAAATGCCAGATGTAGGTGATGAGGAGGAAGGCAGCAAACTGCATTGCCATGTATGTACCTATGCAACCATCTTTCATGTTCTTCACATGTACCCCAAAATCTAAAACGCAATAATATATATGTATATATATACGTGTATATATACATGTATATATATACGTGTATATATACATATATATACATATATGTATACACACACACACACACACACACACATATATATATATACACACACAACTTACCCTCTCCACTGCATGTAAGTTTTGAGAAGATGAAAAGAACTTTAAATGGAATGCCTGTGGAGCTTTACTTTAGAAATTAAATACTCAAGGTGTTTTAACTACAACTATCTGCATGTAATATTGTGCCTGCATAATGATTTTGTAAATATTAATTGCAATTCTGTATTTGCTTTCTTCATATGACTTTTTACATTTAAATTGAAAAAAAGAAAAAAGAAAATGGCCAATTTTCCTGCATTACACAGAGCAGTTTAACTACTTAAGTAACCTTGTCACAGTTTTTCTTCTAGAGATAATTTTTACTTAGTTTTTAACATATATAAAATGTATTA
>NW_022446169.1:0-2520 GCF_009761245.1 Sapajus apella | reverse complement strand
TATATGTGTGTGTGTATATATATATATATATACACACACACATATATATAACTTGGAAATTTTATAAGTACATCCACCGAGTTTTAAACAGGTAGGATTGGAAGACACTTGCCTTCCAATTTTATTTCCATAAAAATGTATTCACATGGCACATTGATATTGAATAAACATGCATTATAAGGGAATATTTTTAAAAATTAAAGGAATTCCTGACCTCAGTGTATATATTAGGAAGTTCATTATGACCTTTACTTGCAATGCAAATTTGCTTATGCATTTTTGGGATCTACAGCAAACATATTATTTATGACTATTGGTGGTAGAAATCATGACTTTCAATTAAAACAATTAACAGTGTTAATGTGAATAATTTTTGCAGTTTCCCCACCCACCTATCACACTGAAGCCCTGATCAGTGCCTGACAATGTGATGTTATTTGGAGATCGGCTTATTACAGAGGTAATCAGATTAAAATGAGGTAGTGTCGGCCATAATGCAATATGACTGATGTCCTTATAAAAAGGGAAAATTTAGACACAGAAACAGACATACACAGAGAGAGGATCATGTGAAGACACAGAGGGAGTACGCTCTGTGTCTTCACATGATCCTCTCTCTGTGTATGTGTGTTTCTGTGTCTAAATTTGTGCCTGGGATTCCAGTGATGCATCTATAGGCCGAGGAACGCCAAAAGCTGCCAGCAAACCCCCGGAAGCTGGGAAGAGGCAAAGAATGATCCCAGGCAGGTTTCAGAGGGAACATGGCTCTCACAAAATGTTGATTGTAGGCTTCCAGCCTCCAGACAGTTAGAAAATACATTTTTGTTGTTTTAAGCCTTTCAGCCTGTTGATACTTTGTTCCAGGCTTAGGAAACTAGTGGGTGGCATATTTGGAAAGCCAATATTCCTACATGCTGGACTCGTTAGTATAATGAAGAACAAACTGAATTGATTCAACATGTCTTTTAAGTGTATCTTGTTAATTGATGAGTATTGTCTACATTGCTAACCTTGACCATCTTGTTATTCATCTTTTGCTGTAACAAAAAGCAAGCCCAGATCATCAGGAACACATTTATTCCTCTATCACAATCCTGCAGGTTAGAATCAGCTGATCTTTGCTGGGCTCATCTGGGCTCAATTGGTCTCTATTTCAGACTTGCTCTCAATTTTTCTCATTCCAAAACACAAACTAAAATATGTAGATGCTCCCTTGAGACATGCTTTTTTATAGTACATGCAAAAGATAGGGATAGAAACATTTTCTACCTTTTAGAAATTCTGATCTGAACTGCAAATTTTACCCACATTAAATTATGCTGGAAAATCTAAAGCCCATGAGATGAAGATAAATATCTTCACAGTTTACTCAGAGGCATTGCAAGTGCTTTGTGTGTAATTCTATTAGAGATGAGAATTATTGGAAACAATGTTCCAATTCCTCTTGTTGGTCAAGAATATATACTTTCCTCAGATACACAAAATATTCTCAACTCCTTACCAGAATAACCCAAGGCACTTTGGACATCAGACACAGTCAAAACTGTGTGGTCTACACCCAGTTCAAATCCGGCTCCCATTGTTCCAAATGACTAGCGTACATTATCTGCTTGCCACAACCCTGTATAATGGAAGACAATCGACATTCCATTCAAAATGGGGGTGAACCGAAGGGAAAAGCAGTCCCTGATACATAGCTGTTCAGAAATATCAATTGGAAAATGTTATGAGGGCCTGGTACTTTGCGAATAAAGAATATATATTGATCAAATACTGGGTTTACTCCAGGGACCTCATGAATCCTAATCTCGTGTACTCCCAAATATTATTCTCTCCCTGCAAGTTCTGTTTTTTTCCATTTCCTTGTTTCAACATCTAAATGAGTGATGGAGAAAACATGTTATAAGGTGAGAAGGCGGAAAACCTTCTCAGCTATTTTGTTGACTGTAAAAAGTTGGAACCAGTGCCGGGCATGATGGCTCATGCCTGCAATCCCAGCACTTTCAGAGGCCAAAACTGGAAGATCACTTGAGGCCAGGAGGTCCAGACCAGCCTGACCATCACAGTGAAACACCATCTCTACTGAAAATACAAAACTTAGCTGAGTATGGTGGCACAAGCCTGTACTCCCAGCTCTTCAGAAGGCTGAGGCAAGAGAATCACTTAAATCCGGGAGGTGGAGGTTACACTGAGCTGAGATCACACCACTGCACTCCAGCCTGGGCAACAGAGCAAGACTCCACCTAGAAAAACAAATAAATAAATAAGCTGAAGCCAAAGGTGATTTTAAGTATCAGTCACAAATGGCCATCATGTTTTCTAGTCCAGGTTAGGGTTGTGTGTGTGTGTGTGTGTTGGATTATATTAAGTTTTGAAACTGGAACATGAGTTTTCCTTATAAAAATAAATTTGAGCTGGGCACGGTGGCTCAAGCCTGTAATCCCAGCACTTTGGGAGGCCGAGGTGGGTGGATCACGAGGTCAAGAGATCAAGACCATCCTGGTCAACATGGTGAAACCC
>NW_022446168.1:0-2520 GCF_009761245.1 Sapajus apella | reverse complement strand
ATGCAGAAACCCCACCTCTACTAAAACTTAGCCAAGCATGGTGGCATGTGCCTGTAATCCCAGCTTCTTGGGAGGCTGAGGCAGGAGAATTGCTTCAGCCTGGGAAGCAGAGGTTGCAGTGAGCCGAGATTGCACTCCAGCATGGACAATGAGAAGGAAATTCCATCTCAAAAATAATAATAATAATCAGATAGGCATAGGCCCATCGCATCGGTGGGATTCGAGCCCCTGCGGCTCGGGCGGGGGAGACACTTGGAGAGAAAAGCTGGGTCCCAGGTTTCGAGGCCTCGGGAGACCCAAACCTGTCCTGTGGGTTTTCGGGCCGGATGGGGGAAGAGGCGTCCCGAGGCCCCCCCAGGTCCCGGGAACAAAGGCTGAGTGTTTGCTCTGTGGCTGAAGGGAAAATGGCCCCCCGCAGTCGTGTCGCCGCGGGGTGCGGAGGTGGGCTCCTCCCCAGCGCAGTTTCCTGGTTCTCTGGCTAAGCCCTCTGACCTCTGAAGTAGACCCTCGTTAGGGGGGAGCCAGGGGACAGCACGAGGTCCCCGTGGGGTGCCTGCCAGCCCTGGGCGCCATGCCCTGAGCAGCTCTGCTGTCAGTTACTTAAACATGTGTGCGGCACTTTCTGGCTGCCAGGCGCTCAGCAGCATGCAGATAACCCAAACGGTTCCTTACAACAGCCTGTGAGGGAGGGTCAGCCTCACGGAGTCGCCTGCTGGAGGGAGGTGCTGCTGGGGTGGGGTTGGGTGTGGCTGCTGCGTGCCAGGAGTGGCGGCCCCGCCGAGGGCACCTCCATCTGGAAGCTCCGGCCAGTCGCAGTGCAGTCCACAGGTTCCAGATGGGGCTGTGGGGGCAGAGCGAGGGCGGGAAGGCTCCCGGGGGTCAAATTAAGAGAAGGTGCCTGTTCCGGGGACCCCAGGGCGAGCTTCCCAGGCAGAGAGAAGCCCGGGGCCGGTTGCCATGGGGTGTGGGAGTCTCTAGCTGGAGTTACTGGGGCACGGAGGTCGGAAACGGAGGCCAACCGGTGTGAGGCTCCACCTGCTGAGAGCCGCGGGGAGGGGCTGGAGTCCGGTGTCAGCGGCCTGCGACCCCGACCTTCCACCGCCGGCAATGGCAGGAACCTCCTCCCTGGTCTCTGCCCTCACTTACAGCGGCGCCAGCCGCCCCTGCGCCCCAGCAGAAGCCAGCCGGGCTCTTACAGTGCAGTGCCTCCCCCCCAACCCCCTCCCCCCGTCCCCGCCCCAGCACTCGCCTCTCCAGGCACCGTTCCGGCTCCGGGCCCCCGGTTCTGTTCTGCATTCCCTCTGCCCTGTGAGGCAGACCTCTGCTGTCTTCACTGCATTATTTCCCCAGACTCGGCCAGCATCAAAAGTGTGCCGTGTCCTAGGATCCTTGCAGCTGGCATGCAGGGAGTTGTGTGAGGCTCCCTGTCCCTCCTCAGACTCTCAGAATTCAAAAGAGCCACACTTTTCTGTCCTTGCCCTGCTGGGCCAAAGGGCGCCCTGCCTTCTTTTCTCTCTGGGGTAGACACCCTGAGCTTTTGCTGTGCACCTGCCGCGTGGAACAGGGAGCCGCCCCCGCCCCTGCCCTCCGTAGCTGACTCCGTCTTCCCTGGCCACCCTCAGCTCAGCAGGGCCCCGGGAGCCCCAGTGCCATGTGACACCTTCCATAAGTGTGGCATTCAGGAGAATGTGCCTTGGATCCCTGAGTCGCCATGTGGCTGGCATGTGCCCTGGCATGAGAGTCAGTGACGGGCAGGGGCGAGCATGAAGACACCTCCGCTGTGCCCCTGCTTTCGCCCTTTCCTGACTTCTCTGGCCAGCTCTAAGGTTGAAATAAGTCCTGCCTGTCTTAACAGATGTTTATTAAACGTCTGCCCTGGCCAGGCTCTGAGCAGCCTCCAGGGTCTCTGTCCTGAACACGATAGGCCCCTCCTGGTGCTGGCGGGTGGAGGGGGGGAGATTAAGTCCAGTGTCCCACAGGTGACTGCATAATTCCACATGGGACAAGAGGGAAAAAGAGCGGATCTTCCCTTTTATTTTTATTTATTTATTTATTTTCTTTTTATAAACTGAAACAGAGTCTCGCTCCGTCGCCAGGCTGGAGTGCATTGGTGCGATCCCTGCTCATTGCAACTTCCATTTTCCGGTTTCAAGCAACTCTCCTGCCTCAGGCTCCCGAATAGCTGGATTACAGGCAGGCGCCGCCATGCCCGGCTAAACAGACCTTTCCTTTTGTGAGAGGGACGCCAGCGTGGACAGCCGGGATGGGAGACGAAACTGAGCGGAAGTGAGAGTCACTTTGCTGCCCGGCACGTTGTCTCACACGTGTAATCTCGGCACTTTGGGAGACTGAGGCTGGGGAGTCGCCCCAGCCCGGGAGTTTATGAACGGCGTGGTCAGCATGAGACCCCTGTCTCTACTTTTAAAAATAAAAATAAGATATTTTGGGCAGAGAGAAGTGCCTGTACAAAGGCCCTGAGGTGAGCGTTTGCCAGGTTTGTTCAAGGAGCAGAGGAGACGG
>NW_022446167.1:0-2521 GCF_009761245.1 Sapajus apella | reverse complement strand
TCTGAGCTCTCCGGGGCCTGTGGCGCCTCCTCCTCCGCGCCTGCTCCACACGAGCCTGGGCTTCCGCCTGCGCCCCGGTCGTTCTGCTTGTCCAGGCTGCTCGGCCGCCCCGACTCGGCTTCTCAGCGGCTTCGGAAGAAGTACCGTCTGATGCCTTTGCCGGCCTTTTCGCCGCTGGGTTGGAGGGACACCTCCCGGATTCTCCGTCCTCGACAGCCTCTGATTTCCACTCCTGCCCCGTGGAGGCCGTTTCCGGAACAGGCAGGCAACGAACGCAGTCCTGCGGAGGCTCCGCGGACCAGGCGGGCAACTCAGCCTTGTCCCCGGGCCTTTCTCACCCTGAGCTGTCCCATCTGTGACGGAGAAGCATCATCTTTCCCCTTTTCATAACTTGGAAGCTATGGAGGATCAAGTGACGCGTAAGTTATGAAAAAGTTCCCTGTTAAACTCTTAAGTTTACCTGTAAGTAAATCACTCTACACATGTTAGTGGTTCCTGTGATTTTCTTCCACATGGAAAGTAAAAGTCTGGAGAGAATGACTTTTACCAGGAATCCAGATCTTGTCCGTCCCTTCAGAAGACGGTTCAGTATTTTAAGCATCTTCCTTTACATTAGTTTATGCATTCATTCCACATACACACTAAAACGTTTCTTGATAAAACACCAATTTGAGGAATTCATGGTTCCCCGACTGAAGCTACAAGCCCCTTCTATGAGACCTAAGTGCTTTTTTGAGGAAGGACATGATTAAAAAATCAGTAACAGGCAGGGGTTCTGTGGCTGCTCAGAGGTGAGGCAATGTCTGGGGGTCTTCTGCTGAAGGTAGAGGGATGGTGGAGGTTGCTCTGCAGAGGGAGAAGGAAGGGATGCAGAATGGGACCCTCGGAGGTCCAGGAAGGTCTCTGAGATCCTGGGGAGGAGGGGGAGTACACTGGCAGGCTGTCTGCTGTCTTCAATGGGGATCAGCTTCCTCAGAACTGGACGAGGTCCTGGTGGACTGAGCCATCTGGTGGGCACGGGGAACCAGTCGTTCGGAGTAGGAAATTATCTCACTCCTCTAATCTGAGGCTATTACGGAAAATAGAGGATGAACCATTATAGTTTTGGCAAATATGTGAATTAGCACGTAAGAGAGATTCAGCTGCAAAGGTGAGAGTTACCACTGGATCCATGTCCACGTTACCAGGGCTAAGACCCATGATTGCCACATGTCCCTCTCCATACTGGCAAGCCTGTCTCCAGGGTGACATGTATTCAGCAGCCAGTGTGACACAGGCAGCCACTGTATGACATCCCCCCACTGGCCAGGATGTCCTGGCACCCCCCACATGCCTGTCTGTCTCATTCTTTTGCACCCCAAAGAACAGAGAGGACCAAAGGTTCCCGACTTAATTACACCATGTCAGAGCATTCTGGAGGCAGGAGCATCTTCACTGGAGATACATCTTCTAGTGACAAAAACACTTAAATGCCTTCCTGAAAATTCTCATTAAAAAGTAAGGATTCGGGTCACTATTTGACAGCAAAAGAGTCAGATTCTGGGGCAGCTGGAGGCAGTGCTGGTAACTGGAATAACTTTCCAAAGGGAAGCTGTTTTGCGAACCGTCCTTTCCAGTAGAGACGGCCAATGTGCTTTGGAACGGTGCCAGACTGGCTTCCTGTTGCCCAGGATTTTACTCTTTAGTTAAAAGGGTTGTCAATCGCAAAGACTTTTCAACTGCAGGATTATCGGGTTCTGAAGAGTCTCATGTGGCCTCTGCACCTCCAGATACATGCTTTCAAACAGTGTGGCCTGATGAAACTATGGGACCATTTGCACCACAACATGGAGGTTCCAGCTTCCTGGGAACATAGGTTTTGATTCTCACCTCAATGGGACTGGTTCACTGAAGAAAGCCTGGTTCATAAAACTGTGCCTGATATTCTAGCAGAACCTTTATCGGATGAAAGACAAGTTTGTGATGTCACAATGTGTGAATGAATTTTAGGGTGATGAGGCACCTGTTGAACACAAAATTAACAGCACAGAAACTTACTTTGAAAGTGCCAGAGTAGAGTGTGCAACACAGATATGCCCAGAATTGCTGCAAGAGATTTTGAATCACAATAGCAAATTAATGATTCTGACTATAACAAAAAACTAAGAATGATATGATTGGTTAGAACGAAGAAGTAGAAATTGAAAGAGAAGTTCTCTTAGAAAAATTTATCAGTGGTGCCAAGAAATTTGCTATGCTCTTCAAGCTTAGGGATATTGGGCTGACTTTTTTGATTCATCATCTGGTTTGGCATTTTTGGGCCACATACAAACAACACTCTTTTTGAGACAGATCAAGGCTACTGACATTTAGGATTTTCTGTCGATGACCTTGAATGCTGTAAAGTGATTTGTCACAGTCTCTGGGGTGCCCATGTAGTTGTGGGAAGTGTCTTCACTAATGCAACACCAGACAGCAGTATTATGAAGAAATCAAGTGGAAATTAGCAGAAATGTCCATTTATTTGCTGCATTATTTGTAT
>NW_022446166.1:873-2521 GCF_009761245.1 Sapajus apella | reverse complement strand
TACAGGTATATAAGACGTAGAAGTAAGACTGCGTTTAAAACACAGGAGAAACGTGTTGTTCAAACTGCTCTGCTTTGCGATCGTTCACATTACGAAGTTACATCTATGTTTAGATTCACCCAGCTAGAAACACGTTTCTTCAAAAAGCTGCGTTTCGATATTCCAGAGTGAATGAGCCTTTAGGATGTAATGAGAAATATCTTGCTCTAAAACAAAAACGCAACTATCTACCAGAATGGTTGTCAAGCTGTATAATAAACTTACAGACTTAAACTGATGGATGTGTGCAGCAGTTCAGAAACCCTTTCTTTGAAGAATCAGGAAACAGATATTTCCAGCCTTATACAGGCATATAAGAACTAGCAGTAAGACTGCGTTTAAAACACAGCAGAAACGTGTTATTGAAACTGCTCTGCTTTGCGTTCGTTCACCGTAGGAAGTTACATCTATGTTTAGATTCAGCCAGTTAGAAACACGTTTCTTCAAAAAGCTGCGTTTCGATATTCCAGAGTGAATGAGCCTGTAGGATGTAATAAGAAATATCTTGCTCTAAAACAAAAACGCAGCTATTTAGTAGAATTGTTGTCAAGCTGTATAATCAACTTACAGACTTAAACTGATGGGTGTGTGCAGCTGTTCAGAAATCCTTTCTTTGAAGAATCTGGAAACAGATATTTCTAGCCATATACAGGCATATAAGAACAAGCAGTAAGACTGCGTTTAAAACACAGGAGAAACTTGTGGTTGAAACTGCTCTAATTTCAGTTCGTTCACCTTAGGAAGTTGCGTCTATGTTTAGATTCAGTGAGTAAGAAACACGATTCTTCTAAAAGCTACATTTGGATATTCCAGAGTGAATGAGACTGCAGGGTGTAATGAGATATATCTTGCTCTAAAACAAAAACGCAGCTATCTAGCAGAATGGTTGTCAAGGTGTACAATCAACTTACAGAGTTAAACTGATGTGTTTGTGCAGCAGTTGACAAATCTTTTCTTTGGAGAGTCTGGAAACAGAAACTTCCATCAATTTACAGGCACATCGGAACTAGCAGAAAGATTGCATTTTAATCACAGGAGAAACGTCTAGTTCAAACTGCTCTGCTTTCCGTTCGTTCACCTTAGGAAGTTGCAACTACGTTTAGATTCTGCGAGTTACAAATACGTTTCTCTAATAGCTGCGTTTGGATATTCCAGAGTGACTCAGATTAAAGGCTGTAATGAGAAATATCTTGCTCTAAAACAAAAACGCAGCTATCTAGCAGAATGGTTGTCAAGCTGTACAATCACCTTACAGAGTTAAACTGATGTCTGTGTGCAGCAGTTCAGAAATCCTTTCTTTGGAGAATCTGGAAACAGATATTTCCAGCCATATACAGTCATATAAGAACTAGCAGTAAAACTGCTTTTAAAACACACGAGAAACGTGTATTTCAAACTGCTCTGCTTTGTCTTCGTTCACCTTAGGAAGTTGCACCTATGTTTAGATTCAGCGACTTAGAGAAACGTTTCTTCAAAAAGCTGCGTTTGGATATTCCAGGGTGACTGATACTAAAGGTTGTAATGAGGAATATCTTGCTCTAAAACAAAAACGCTGCTATCTAGCTTAATGGTTGTCAAGCTGTACAATCAACTTACAGAGTTAAACTGA
>NW_022446166.1:0-863 GCF_009761245.1 Sapajus apella | reverse complement strand
AGCAGCTATCTAGCAGAATGGTTGTCAAGCTGTACAATCAACTTACAGAGTTAAACTTATTTCTGTGTGCAGCAGTTCAGAAATGTTTTCGTTGGAGAACCTGGAAACAGATATTTCCAGCCTTATACAGGCATGTAAGAGCTAGTAGTAAGCCTGCGTTTAAAACACAGGAGAAACGAATATTTCACTGCTCTGTTTCGTGTTCGTTCACCTTAGGAAGTTGCGTCTATGTTTAGATTCACCGAGTTAGAAACACGTTTCTTCTAAAAGTTGCGTTTGGATATTCCAGGGTGAATGAGACTGTAGACTGTAACGAGAAATATCTTGCTCTAAAACAAAGAAGCAGCTACCTAGCAGAATGGTTTTCAAGCTGTGCAATCAACTTACAGAGTTAACCTGATGTGTGTGTGCAGCAGTTTAGAAATCCTTTGCTTCGAGAATTTGGAAACAGTTATTTCCAGCCATATACAGGCATATAAGAACTAGCAGTAAGACTGCGTTTAAAACACCGGAGAAACGTCTAGTTCAAACTGCTCTGCTTTGTGTTCGTTCACCGTAGGAAGTTGCATCTACGTATAGATTCAGCGAGTTACCAACACGTTTCTTGTAAAAGCTGCGTTTGGATATTCCAGAGTGCCTGAGACTAAAGGCTGTTATGACAAATATCTTGCTCTAAAACAAAAACGCATCTATCTAGCAGAATGGTTGTTATGCCGTCGAATCACTTACAGAGTTAAAATGATGTGTGTGTGCTGCAGTTTAGAAATCTCTTCTTTGGAGAATCTGGAAGCAGATACTTCCAGTCATATACAGGCATATGAGAACTAGCAGTAAGACTGCTTTTAAAACACATTAGAAACGTC
>NW_022446165.1:0-2521 GCF_009761245.1 Sapajus apella | reverse complement strand
CCAGATGAGTGAATTGAATTACCTGGGCATCCCAGGAGCAGGTAGACACCAGGAATGGCTGGGAATCCGCGCCTGCACTTTCTGCGTCGGGTCACGTCAGGGCTGGTGCTGAACTTCTGGTGGGGCTGAGGCAAGGCGGAAGAAGTTGGATGCTGCTGCCTGGCGGCCAGTTAGCGGCCGACCCCCACTAAGAGGTCCTGGGCTGAGACGGGGGAGCAGGCAGGTGGAAAATGGGTAGCAGAGTCAAGGGGCGGTTGGAAGCAAGACGTTGAAAGGGGAAAGGAGGGAGGCAGAAGGAACCCAAAATCCGACAGCACCCGGTTTTCCCAGGGGGTTTCCACGCCAAGTACTAATCAGGCCGAACACTGCTTAGCTTCCGAGATCAGAGAAGACCCGGCGCCTTTAGCTTGGTCTGGCCAGAGACGCCGGCAGCGGACCCTGGCAGCCACAAGAGCCCCGCGTGGCCATGCGCACGGTACTCCAAGCGTCACTGCCACGCCAGGGCCTCGGGGCTCGGATCAGGGACCTTCCAGCTCTTCCCGCGGCCGGGCTGCTCTCCCCTTCTACAACCTGAGCACTACTGGCACCCCGCTGCGCCTTCTGGCGACCTTCAGGAGCCTCCCGCGGTCGCTGGCGGGCGGAAGGAGCAGGGGACTACCGCTGCGCAGCCCTGTTGCCGCGCCAAGATGCGGAAGGCCTCGGTCTCCTGCCCCGGCTCTGGCCTCTCCGGGAGGCTTTTTTTCCCCGTCAACCTTCCAGGCCTTCTTCCCGCTCCCGAGCTCTCGAGCTTCCACCACATGGGGCGCTCAGGACGGGTTGTGCTCTGAGGCTTCAGGGCTCAGGGCTCACGGTCCTTGGATCCCCTCCGGTCTCCTGCCTTACCGCGGACAAATTGGTTTGGATCCCTCCCCAACCCTCCTGCAAGGCCCTCTTTTGCCCCAATCACCCAGATCCTCCAGGGCTGCCCAGGGGAAACAGCCTGCCCAGCCCCTCAGGACCTTTTCCTCACAACGCCTCCACCACTGTCGCTTGTCTCTAGGAGAACCCGGCCCCTGGGCACCTGGGTGGCTGGGCCCTGCTTTGCGCGCGCTAGCTAGAGCCTGATCCCGGGAGAGAGGGGATGACGGACATCCAGACACACCCCACCACAACCAAGAGCAACCCTCCCCACACCCGACATACACACAGACGCACAGGGGCACGCGAGCGCACGAGTCTGTTTGACCCTCTGCCCCTACCTCCTCCTTCACCTGGCTTGGACGGTTGCCGTGGCACAGATGAGTGAATTGAATTGCTGGGCGTCCCGAGAGCTGAAACACACCCAGGACGGCGGACACTCGCCCTTGTGCCTTTGGGTCGGGTCTCGGCCTGCCCCGACCCGCTAAGGCCAGGCTCCTGGTGGGGCATCAAGGAGGTGGAAGAGGTGAGATGCTGCTGCATGGCGGAGCTGTAGCCCCGGACCCCCACCAGGAGGTTTCGGTCTGCGGCGGGGGGGATGCCCTCGACGGAAAAGGCGGAGCAGAGTCAGGGGTAGGTCGGAAAGCGTGGGAAAAAGGGAGGGAGAGGAAAGCGGAAAGCCTGCAGTGCCCGGTGCTCCTCGGTCACCTTCCGGGTAAGTACTGCCGAGGCTCAACCCTGCGTAGCTTCCGGGGTCAGACGCGATCTGGCGCGTTGGGGCGTGTTCAGGGTGCTGTGGCCCTAGAAACCGGCAGTGGCTCCTGGCTGCCACAGGAACCCGGCCCAGCCACGGCCGCCGGACTCCAGGCGTCACCGCCATTCCGGGGCCAAGGGGCTCGGATTGGCGACCCCCGAGCTGCTCGCCACCCCAAGGGGCTGGGCTGTTCTCCTCCTCTAGACAGGAGCACTTCGGCCGCTGTCCTGCGCCTTAGGTTGGCTTCGCCCCTTCTCCCACCATTGCTGGCGGCCAGGCCAGGGCCAGACCTGCTGCTGCGCGGGGCGCCAGAGGCCTCTGTCCCAGGCCCAGGCTCTCCGGGCCTCCCTTCCGCGGAGGCTCCAGATCTTCCCCCTGGCGTTTGTGCTCTGGAGCACGCACCACATCAGCCCGCTAAGGACCGGGTGTGCTCCGGGGCGCCAGGGCGCAGCGCCCACGGTCCTGATCCGGTCCTCCGCCTTGCCGCGTAGGGATTGTTTTGGATCCAACGCCACCCCTCCTGCAAAACCCCCTTTTGACCCACCTACCAGAGCTGCCAGGGCTGCCCAGGGGCGAACAGCAGGCTCAGCACCGTGGGCCTTTTTTCTCACAACGCCCCTACCACCGTCGCTTGTCCCGACGAAGACCCGGGCAGTGGGCAAGGCGGCGTAGGGGTGGGGACCTGCTCTGCCGGGAGCTGGCACTACAGCCCGCAGCATGGTCCCGGGAAGCAGGAGCTGACCGACACCCAGACACACCCCACCACCACCACGAGCAAACCCATTCCCACACACGGCCACACACGGGTGTACGTGCGCGGGCACACACACACACAGACACAGCTTGAAGGAGAGCAAGGGAGAGAGATGG
>NW_022446164.1:363-2522 GCF_009761245.1 Sapajus apella | reverse complement strand
TTTCTTCCAAAAGCTGCGTTTGGGTATTCCTGAGTGAAAGGGAGTATAGGGTGTAATGAGACATATCTGGCTCTAAAATACAAACGGAGCTTTCTAGCAGAATGATTGTCAACAAGTATATCAAACATACAGAGTTAAACAGATGTGTGAATGTAGCAGTTCAGAAACACTTTCTTTTGAGAATCTAGACAGTGATATTTCCAGCCACATACAGGCACCTTAGATTTAGTGGTAATATTGCATCTAAACCACAGGAGAAACGTCTCTTACAAACTGCTCTGCTGTGTCTTCGTTCACCTTAGGTAGTGCCATCTATGTTTAGATTCAGCGAGTTAGAAACACGTTTCTTCCAAAAGCTGCGTTTGGATATTCCTGATTGAATTGTAGTATAGGGTATAAGGAGAAATATCTGGCTCTAAAACAAAATCAGAGCTTTCTAGCACAATGATTGTCAAGGTGTACGTTCAACTTACAGAGTTAAAGAGATGTGTGAATGTAGCAGTTAAGAAATTCTTTCTTTGGAGAATCTAGAAAGAGATATTTCCAGCCATATACAGGCACAGGAAAATTAGCGGTAAGCTCATGTCTACATCTCAGAAGAAACGTCTCTTTCAAACTGCTCTGCGTTGTGTTCCTTCACGATAGGAAGTTGCATCTGTGTTGAGATTCAGTCAGTTAGAAAAACGTTTCTTCTAAAATCTGCGTTTGGATATTCCTGAGTGAATGGGAGTATAGGGTGTAAGGAGAAATATTTGGCTATAAAACAAAAACGGAGCTATCCAGCAGAATGATTGTCAAGGTGTATATTTACCTTACAGAGGTAAAGAGAGGTGAGAATGCAGCAGTGCAGCAACCATTTCTTTGGAGAACCTAGAAAGAGGTATTTCCAGCCATATACAGGCACATAAGAATTAGCGGTAATATCACGTCTGAACGAAAGGAGAAACGTCTCTTTCAAACTGCTCTGCTGTGTGTTCCTTCACCTTTCTTAGCTGCATCTATGTTTAGGTTCGGCGAGTTAGAAACACGTTTGTTCTAAAAGCTGCGTTTGGATATTCCTGAGTGAATGGGAGTATAGGGTGTAATGAGTAACATCTGGCTGTAAAACAAAAACGGAGCTACCTAGCAGAATGATTGTCAAGGTGTATATTCAACTGACAGAGTTAAACAGGTTTGTGAATGTAGCAGTGAAGAAACCCTTTCTTTGGAGAATCTTTAAAGATATATTTCGAGCCATATAGAGGCACATAAGAATTAGTGGTAAGATCGCGTCTAATCCACAGGAGAAACGTCTCTTTCAAACTGCTCTGCTGTGTTTTCGTTCACCTTAGGAAGTTGCAAGTATGTTTAGATTCAGCAAGTTAGAAAAACGTTTATTCTAAAAGCTACGGTTGGTTATTCCTGAGTGAATGGGAGGATGGGGTGTATTTAGAAATATCTGGCTCTAAAACAAACACGGAGCTATCTAGCAGAATGATTGTCAAGATGTATATTCAACTGACAGAGTTAAACAGACGTGTGAATGTAGCAATTCAGAAACCCTTTCTTTGGATGATCTTTAAAGAGATATTTCCAGCCATATACGGACATATAAGAATTAGCAGTAAGATCGCGTCTAAACCACAGGAGAAACGTCTATACCAAACAGCTCTGAAGTGCGTTCGTTCACCTTAGGAAGTGCATCTATGTTTAGATTCAGTGATTTAGAAACACGTTTTTTCTAAAAGCTGCGTTTGGATATTCGTCAGTGAATGGGAATACAGGGTGTAATGAGAAATATGTGTCTCTAAAACAAAAACGGAGCTGTCTAACAGAATGATTGTCAAGGTGTATATTCAACTTACAGACTCTAAGAGATGTGTGAGTGTAGCAGTTCACAAACCCTTTCTTTGCAGAATCTAGAAAGAGATATTTCGAGCCATTTAGAGGAACATAAGAATTAGCTAAGATCGCGTCAAAACCACAGGAGAAACGGCTCTTTCAAACTTCTCTGCTGGGTGTTCTTTCACCTTAGGAAGTTGCATCTATGCTTAGACTCCAAGACTTAGAATCAGGTTTCCTCCAAAAGCTGCGTTTGGATATTCCAGGGTTATTGGGAGTATAGGGTTTAAAGAGAAATATCGGGCTCTAAAACAACAACGGAGCTATGTAGCAGAATG
>NW_022446164.1:0-263 GCF_009761245.1 Sapajus apella | reverse complement strand
TGTAGAAGAATGATTGTCAAGGTGTGTATTCAACTTACAGAGTTAGAGAGATGTGTGAATGTAGCAGTTCAGAAACACTTTCGAGAATCTGGAAAGGGATATTTGTAGCCATGTACAGGCGCATACGAATTAGCTTTAAGATCGCGTGTAAACCACAGGAGAAACGTCTGTTTCAAACTGCTCTGTTGTGTGTTCGTTGAGCCTAGGAAGTTGCATCTATATTTCGATTCAGAGAGCTAGAAACACGTTTCTTCTAAAAGCTG
>NW_022446163.1:0-2522 GCF_009761245.1 Sapajus apella | reverse complement strand
AAAAAAAAAAAAAAAGATGCTTTTTTCCTCTCCGGCTGTCTAAGGATAGGCGGCCATCATGAACGACACAGTAACTATCCGCACTAGAAAGTTCATGACCAACCGACTGCTTCAGAGGAAACAAATGGTCATTTATGTCCTTCACCCCAGGAAGGCAACAGTGCCTAAGACAGAAATTCGGGAAAAACCAGCCAAAATGTACAAGACCACACCGGATATCATCTTTGTATTTGGATTCAGAACTCGTTTTGGTGGTGGCAAGACAACTGGCTTTGGCATGATTTATGGTTCCCTGGATTATGCAAATAAAAATGAACCCAAACATATACCTGCAAGATATGGCCTGCATGAGAAGAAAAAGACCTCAAGAAAGCAACGAAAGGAACGCAAGAACAGAATGAAGAAAGTCAGGGGGACTGCAAAGGCCAATGTTGGTGCTGGCAAAAAGTGAGCTGGAGATTGGATCACAGCCGAAGGAGTGAAGGTGCTGCAATGATGTTATCTATGGCCATTGTGGATTTTTCACGAGAAGCTTAATAAACTAAAAACTTTCATGTGAAAAAAAAAAAAAAAGAAGAAACAATTTAATCAATATACTCCTGAAACTATTATGTAAAATCCTATTGTCTATATTACATCACATCAGCCTTTACTTTAACTGGCTTAACAATTAGTTAGATATGATCCATAAAATTTTCCTGGTAATTAAGTAAACCTAAAAACAATTAACTATAAAAGAGGTACTGCCTTGACAGGAAGATCATAAAAATTTTTAAAGACAAATAAATAGAGAATAAAACCTGTAGCTCTGTGAGGCACAAATAACATCTAATTGAAGTCACAATGAATATCTAGCAATCATTCTGAACACCACAGAATTCATTTAATACATTTTCCCTGAACTCCCAACTGATCTCACTTACCAACACCTGTATGTAGCCAAGAAATTGACAATCATTTATAAATTACCACCTATGACTGCACCTGCTCTACCCACTTAAAAATTTCATGTATTTATTATTATTTTTTGTAGAGATTGGATCTTGCTATGTTGCCCAGGTTGGTCCAGAAACAGACCCACACTGATTTCATCAATCAGATGACTATACAGCTATCCAATTGATGAAAAAAAGTGCTACACAGTGCAGAAGAACAAAGACGGTCTTTTCAATACAGGGTGCTGGATCAAGCAGTCACATCCATATAGTAAAAAGTGAATCATGGCTGGGTGGGGTGGCTCGCATCTGTAATCCCAGCACTCTGAGAGGCTGAAGCGGGCAGACTACTTGAGCCCAAGAGTTTGAGACCAACCTGGGAAAACGTTGAATCCCCATACACCTATGGTCTCAGGTACTCAGGAGGCTGAGTTGGGAGGACTGTTTGAGCCAGGAGGTGGAGGTTGCAGTGAGCTGAGATTATGCCACCCCGCTACAGCCTGAGCAATAGGGTGACAGCCTACCTGGGGTGGGGGGGGGAAGCATAAACTAAAATAAAATTGCTATGTGGTTAAGTGTTCATATTCTTAGATTAGGCATTGATTAACAGGACACAAAAAGCAGTCACCATAAAGGAAAAGATTAGTTAAGTATAATTTCCTTAAAATTAAGAAACTCAGGCTGGGTACACTGGCTCATGCCTGTAATCCCTACACTTTGGGAGGCCGAGGCAGGTGTATCACTTGATCCCAGGAATTCCAGACCAGCCTATGCAATGTGTTAAAATCCAATCTCTACTAAAAATACAAAAAAGAGCTGAGTATAATGGTGCTCCCCTGTAGGTCCCAGTTACTTGGGGGCTTGCTCAGGCAGGAGGATCACTTGAGCATTGGGAGGTGGAGGTTGCACTGAGCTGCGATTGTGCCACTGCACTGCAGCCTGAACAACAGATTGAGATCCCGTCTCAAAAAGAAAGAAAACAAAAAAAACTGGAGAATCTCCATTCATGTAAAAACACCATTAAAAGAGTGAAAAGGCATGCTACAATTTGAAAAATAGAGAAATGTATCCATATAATACCTGTGTATCCTAGAAAGGTCACACATCCAGAATAAAGTATAACAAATCAACAGAAAAAAAAAGCATCAATGAAAACAGGACACAAAGATTGAACAGGCACTTCACAAAAGAGGACATATAAATGGCAATAAAAAAATCTCAATACCAGGAAAATGCAAAATGAAACTACACTGATATATTACTGCACCTCTACTAAAATGGCAAAATAATTTTTAATTGACAAGCATAAGGAAAGATGTGGGGTAACCAGAACATTCCCTGCTAAATGGTACAACCACTTTGTTAAAATGATCAACAATATCTGATATTAAAGTTTTGTCATTCAAATACCTCTAAAACCAACAATGCCACTCCTACATATGTATACCAATCTAGTAATGTTCTATTTCTTGATTTGTGGTGAAATTTACTTAGCGTAAATTCATTACCTGTATTTTTTTTTTCTTTTCTTGAGACAGGCTCTCACTCTGCCATTCAGGCCTCAGTGCACTGGCATGATCATGGCTC
>NW_022446162.1:0-2522 GCF_009761245.1 Sapajus apella | reverse complement strand
GAAAGATGACTGGCCTCCCCGGGCTGAAAGCTGGTGAGGAAACTGGGTGCTGCCTCGTAAACCCAACGGATCAATATTTATCAGGCAAACAAACTTTCCCTTGGTCCATCTATCACCCAAAGAAACGTCCCAGCCAACACCAGAGGGATCCAACGTTGATGGATGCAACAGGGCGCAACAACCACTATCACTTTCCCTGTTTTGTGTCCCTGCTTTAGTGGGCTCAGTGGGACAGAACTGGACCCCATAACACCAAGAGGGAAATATGGAATGGGGATGGGGACACTGCTCCCCTGCTGAGCCACAGCAGCTGGTATGATTATTATGAACTTATTAGTTCATCATAAGGTCTTGCCCCTGATGTAGGCAGGTCCGCAAGTCAGCTGGAGCAGACTCCTTTATTCTCTGCTGCAAAGATTCTCGGACTTCAATGTGAATCGGAGTGACTAGGCATACTTGTTAAAGTGCAGATTCTCGGGTGATACCAGGTCAGATTCTGAGGAGGTGGGGACCAGGAACCTGGGCTTTGTTTCCCTTGGTCTGTTTTGAGATGAGGTCTCACTCTGTTTCCCAGGCTGGACTCCAGTGACTATCATGGCTCAATGCAGCCTCGACCTCCCGGGATCTAGTGGTCCTCCCACCTAAGCCTTCCGAGTAGCTGAGACTACAGACACATGCCACCACACCTGGCTGTCTTTTATAAAATCTTTTCTGTAGAAATGGATTTTGCTAGGCTGTCTAGGCTGATCTCAAGCTCAAGCAATCTTTCTGTCCTGATCTTACAAAGTGTTGGGAATACAGGTGTCAGCCAACGTGCCCAACCTGGAAGCTGTATTGAAACACCTCCCCAGGTGATTCGGATACAGATGGTCTGGGAGCATTCTTGGAAAGCCCTTGCTGCCCTGCTCATCCTCCCCGTTCCCAGTGGCTTCCTTGAGCAACTGATCAGCTTTTGGCCTCCCCACCCGCACCCCCTATGGCTCACATGTGCCCCTGGGGGTTGGGGAATGGACTCAGGCTGCTGGATCGCTAGCCAAGGCTCACTCCTCAGAGCGTCTTTTCCTGCAGCCATGGGGAGGGAAGAAATGATGGCATTTGGGCCAGCCAGACGGGGACACACACAGCACACCCAGATCAGCCAAATGGCTCTTCTTGCTAGAGCCAGACAGTAGAAGGCAATAGAAGTCCAAGGGCTTACTATCTGTCAGGCCCCTTACAAGGGGACTGAGCAGGGAGTTGATCATTCACTGAGCACTACTGTGTGTCTGGCACACCGGAGGTGCTTTATTTATTTATATCATGTATGATCAACCCCCACCCTACAAGGATGCTTGCAGAACTGGTCTGGACTGGAGCCTCTGGAGGCAACGTCACAGCCCATTCTTTTAGCCATAGTGCCCTGCTGCCAAAAGGAAGAACGCCAACTGAGCCACTCTGGCCCCTTTTCCCCACCCACTGCCCCTGCCTGCACAACTCAGGCCTCGCCATCAAAACCCATCAGCTCTGGATCCTGAAGCCCACACAGCAGCCTTGGCATCACTGGCGAAAAGACAATGAAAGCTGAATAAAATTGGCAACACTTACATAACCTGTGAGATCTGACCAGACTCCCAGATGCCTTGGCCTGAAGGGTCAGGAGGTTCCTGGAAACCCTGGCTGAAGACCTTGGCCAACCTGTCCAGACCGTCCCCTCCCACTGCATGGCTCCCACCCTCAGTCCCAAGTCCTGGGTTTGTGATGCTGGAGACCACAGCTGCCAAGTGCAGAAGCAGCTCTGGGCCCAGCAGCCAGTCCAGACCCCGAGCCCCTCCATTGCCGGGTTCATAGAAAATAAAAAGACTTCAATAATATGTGACCAATAACTATGGCCATCAAAGCCAAATCGGATTTCTTCCTGGCTGATGAGCTCAGGGCCCTTTTCATTCTGAGATCTGATCCACAAATCTGTAAAACAATTCCCCCAGCATCTCATCTTAGGATCTTGCTGCAAGTTCAAGCTTGGGGGCAAGGGAGGTGGAGGAAGGAGGTGATCTGTGCCCGGGGCAGCACAAGTGGCCCAGGGACTTCAGGTTGGAACCTGCCTGGACACTGAGCTGCTGTGTGACCTAGAACGTGTCCCTTCGCATCTCTGGATAGGTAGTTTCTTCATCTGCCAGATGTGGAGGAGGAAGAGATGCTTTCTAAATCCTCTGCCTCTGATTCTCTGTCACCACCCAGTTGGGGGAGGCAGAGCAAAGGGAGCTGGATGCTGGGAGAGGCTCCCCTTCACCTCTCTACAGAATCACTGGTGGCGGCAGCATGCAGGGGTCCTGCTGTCTTTGGAGGGGGCATGAACAGGGACCAGGCCAAGTGGCAGGAACAGCTGAATAGCCAATAGCCATGTGCTGGGTGCCATCAGCTTTTCTGGGACACAGCAGGTGGTCACTGGCCAGTTCCTAGCTCTGGGGAAGGCTTGGGAGACGGCAATCCCTCCCGAAGCCCCAGCACACCCAGACCACAATCTGTGGGTCCAGGGATGTTGC
>NW_022446161.1:0-2524 GCF_009761245.1 Sapajus apella | reverse complement strand
GGTGAGACCCCATCTCTACTAAAAATATGAAAATTAGCCGGCATGGTGGTGGGCACCTGTAATTGCAGCTACTTGGGAGGCTGAGGCAGGAGAATCACTTGAACCCCGGAGGCAGAGGTTGCAGTGAGCCGAGACTGAGCCACTATACTCCAGCCTAGGTGACAGGGCAAGACTCAGTCTCAAAAAAAAAAAAAATGCCCTCTCTGAGGTGGGTGCTATTATCGCCCTGATTTTACAGGCATTGAAGCTGAGGCACAGAGAGGCGAAGTAACCTCGGCAAAATTTTCCACTAATAAGAGGCTGAGGCAGAATTCGAAACCAGGAAATCTGGTTTGATTCTTCACCACCACACTCTGAGGCTTCTCCGATAAAGACACCAGCACTACCCTAAGTTTCTTAGGTCTTTACAGTTCCCCAAGCCTGTCCCCATACTCCAGCTGGCTCTGAGTGCCTGTGAGGTGGCCAGGGTAGGCGTTTCATCTCTGTTTTCTAGGTGGGGGTGCTGAAGCTGGCTAAGCAAACCGCCCAAGGGTCCACAAAGAGGAAGAGGCAGAGTAAGGCTCAAAGCCCTGCCACCAAGCCCACCTGCCTTAAGGAAAGCCTTCAGGATCCCTGTGGCCCAACCACAGACCCCACGCCCTGGCCATGGGCAAGTAGAGGGCATTTGGGGAATGACAGTGAAAAGCCGGCAGGCGGGCGGTGTCCTGCTGCTCTCCCCCAGCGCACTCTCTCCCAGACGTAAGATATATATAGTGCCAACGGAGAAACGACACAAATCGGGTGTTTGTCTGCAGCCCCTTCTGCAGATCCATCACGGAGCCGCGCTCGGTGCAGATTTCACAAACAGCTTGAGATTACTGAATTAATTAGAATAAAATTAATCAAAACACCCACCACAAAAGAAGCTGAGCGTGTGGAGTGTGACTTGGGTGAGGGAGGAGGCGCAGCAGAGAGAGGGCACAGCGGGCTGGACTGGCTTCCTGCCCGGAGCCTGCTGGGGCAGGCCAAGAGCCTGAGGGCTGGGACCCAGGTTCCTGCCCGCACTTCCCAGCCCCCGCGTCTGCACACTGGGTCTCTGTCCAGGCAGTACATTCCGTGGAGACTGAGCTTGGATCCCGGTGGGTGTTGGGCTGAGCCTTTAAGGAGGTGATGAATGGGAAAGGGGCACTTGGCAGGGACAGTGCAACAGATTAGAGCTCAGAAGACCCAGAACTCTGAGCATCATTATCCGTTTTCCAGAATGGATGGTTTTGACTTTACTCACCTGCTTGTCCTTGTAAATTGCACAAAACAAGCCAGAGGTTAAGAGCATGAATCCTGGGCTAGACTGGGTTCAAAGCTTGGCTCTACCGCCTGCGAGCTGTGTGACCTCAAGCACTGACAAGCTGTGTACTCTCTCTGAGTCTTAGTTTCCTATTTGTCAAATGTGGTGCTACTCTTATAAAAACTGCTCTACAGCATTGCTATAAAGACACAGCTGTTATCATCACATCTAACCAGTCGAGAGGCCTTGTCTGTTCTTCCTTCAACTTGTCTTCATGTTTCCTTTTCCTTCCTGCTGCCGCCGTCTCAGTCAGACTATCATCACTCCATTCCTTCATCCCATCAACATTTATAAAGCTCCCATGATGTGCCTGACAGTAGCCCAGAGCTTGGGGATGAAAAGCTAAAACTCAACCCTTGCCTTTGGGGGGGATCAGGGATCGGGGGTGCTTCATGGAGAGCTTCAAGTTGCAGTTCTTGGGTCATACAAACCCGGGAAAGGCATTCCAACAGGGAGACCAGCATGTACCAAGCATTGCCACCAGAGTGGGCATCCTAAAACACCAATTTCATCAAGTCATGTAAGTTATGTCCTGGTTCAAGAACCTGGAATCAGCCCCCTTAGCTCACTGGAGTCAATGTGGCAGTCAATATAAAGCCCTCAGCTTGGGTTTCAGGCCCCCCAATGCCCTTTTCAGCTGGGAGAATTAGCACCGATCTCTTCTGTAAAATGAGTTACCATAGAACTCTCTCTGTGTATCTCTCCCAATGTCCTTCCATATAAAAGAAAAATAACCCTTCCTAGACACAACTGACATTGCCTCAATTTTTGAAAACCTCCTGTATTGGGGTTTTAAGTAAAATCATTGTGCATACTTAGCAGACTCAGCTTTAAGATGAATTCCCTTCTAATCATCCTGTGGCCTCCGAGTCCCATTGGATAGGAATTCCGGAACACTCATGGACCAAGCTCCCTTCATCCTACCATGGTGGGAGTTACGGACCTGGCGCGAGGCCTATGGGCCACTCAGAGGAAAGCAGTTATGGACCAAGACTCACACGTTCAGAGAAATGAGGGAAGGATGAGTGCTTTGAGACTGGGGTGCAAGGTGCATTCTGGTTAATCAGAGAAGCATTTATGGTGCACCGGGAAGATTTGGAAGGGATGAAGACAACTAAGGTCATCATAACAATAGTTACCCTGTAGAGTGCTAGACTCCATGCCAAGCACAGTCCTAAAAGCTTTGCTTATATACATTTA
>NW_022446160.1:0-2524 GCF_009761245.1 Sapajus apella | reverse complement strand
AACTTACAGAGTTAAACAATTGTGTGAATGTAGCAGTTCACTAACCCGTTCTTTGGAGAATCTGGAAAGAGATATTTCGAGCCAAACACTGGATCTTAAGAATTTGCTTTAAGATCGCATATAAATCATACGAGGAACGTCTGTTTCAAACTGCTTCACTGTGTGTTCGTTCACCTCGGAAGTTGCATCCATGTTTAGATGCTGCGAGTTAGAAACACGTTTCTCCAAAAAGCTGCGTTTGTATATTCCTGAGTGAATGGGAGTATATTGTTTAACGAGAAAATCTGGCTCTAAAACAAAAAAGGAGCTATGTAGCAGAATGATTGTCATGATGTATATTAAACTTACATAGTTAAGCAATTGTGTGAATGTAGCAGTTCACTAACCCTTTCTTTGGAGAATCTGGAAAGAGATATTTCCAACCATATGCAGACTCTTAAGAATTAGCTTTAAGATGGCATCTGAATCATACGAGAAACGTCTGTTTCAAACTGCTCTACTGTGTGTTCGTTCACCTTCGGATGTTGCATCTATGCTTAGATTCTGCGAGTTATAAACACGTTTCTCAAAAAAGCTGCGTTTGGATATTCCTGAATGAATGGGAGCATAGGGATTAATGAGAAATATCTGGCTGTAAAACAAAAAAGGAGCTATGTAGCAGAATGATTGTCAAGGTTTATATTAAACTTACAGAGTTAAACAATTGTGTGAATATAGCAGATCACTAACCGTTTCTTTGGAGAACCTGGAAAGAGATATTTCCAACCATATGCAGACTCTTAAGAATTAGCTTTAAGATGGCATCTGAATCATACGAGAAACGTCTCTTTCGAACTGCTCCACTGTGTGTTCGTTCACCTTCGGATGTTGCATCTATGTTTAGATTCTGCGAGTTATAAACACGTTTCTCAAAAAAGCTGCGTTTGGATGTTCCTGAATGAATGGGAGCATAGGGATTAATGAGTAATATCTGGCTCTAAAACAAAAAAGGAGCTATGTAGCAGAATGATTGTCAAGGTGTATATTAAACTTACAGGGTGAAACAATTGTGTGAATGTAGCAGTTCACTAACCCTTTCTTTGGAGAATCTGGAAAGAGATATTTTCAGCCATATACAGACTCTTAAGAATTAGCTTTAAGATCGCGTCTGAATCATACGAGAAACGTCTCTTTCAAACTGCTCCACTGTGTGTTCGTTCACCTTCGGATGTTGCATCTATGTTTAGATTCTGCGAGTTAGAAACACGGTTTTCGAAAAAGCTGCGTTTCGATATTCCTGAGTCAATGTGAGCATAGGGTTTAAAGAGAAATATCTGGCTCTAAAACAATCACGGAGCTATGTAGCAGAATGATTGTCAAGGTGTATATTAAACTTACAGAGTTAAAGAATTGTGTGAATGTAGCAGTTCTATAACCCTTTCTTTGGAGAATCTGGAAAGAGATATTTCCAGCCATATACAGACTCTTAAAATTAGCTTTTTTTTCCCGTTTATTTATTTTATTGCATTTCAGGTTTTGGGGTACATGTGAAGAACATGCAAAATTGTTGCATAGGAACACACGTGGCAGTGTGATTCGCTGTCTTCGTCCCCATCACCTACATCTGGCATTTTTCCCCTTGCTATCTCTCCCCAGCATCCCACCCCCTACCGTCCCTCCCCTATTTCCCCCCAACTGACCCCAGTGTGTACTGCTCCCCTCCCTGTGTCCATGTGTTCTCATTGTTCAACTTTGAGATCGCATCTAAATCATACGAGGAACGTCTGTTTCAAACTGCTCCACTGTGTGTTCGTTCACATTTGGAAGTTGCATCTATGTTTAGATTCTGCGAGTTAGAAACACATTTCTCCAAAAAGCTGCGTTTGGATATTCCTGAGTGAATGGGAGCATAGGGTTTAATGAGAAATATCTTGCTCTTAAACAAAAACGGAGCTATGTAGCAGAATGATTGTCAAGGTGTATATTAAACTTACAGAGTTAAACAATTGTGTGAATGTAGCAGTTCACTAACCCTTTCTTTGGAGAATCTGGAATGAGATATTTCCAGCCATATACAGATTCTTAAGAATTAGCTTTAAGATCGCGTCTAAACCATAGGAGAAACGTCTTTTTCAAACTGCTCCACTGTGTCTTCGATCACATTAGGAAGTTGCATCTATGTTTAGATTCAGTGAGTTAGAGACACGTTTCTTGTAAAATCTGCGTTTGGAAACTCCAGAGTGAATGGGAGTATGGGGTGTAATGAGAAATAACTGGCTCTAAAAGAAAAACGGAGCTATGTAGCAGAATGAATGTCAAGCTGTGTATTCAACTTACAGAGTTAAACAGATTTGTGAATGTAGCAGTTCAGAAACTTTTTCTTTCGAGAATCTGGAAAGAGATATTTCCAGCCATATACAGGCCCTTAAGAATTAGTGGTTATATCGCGTCTAACCACAGGAGAAACGTATCTTTGAAACTACTCTGCTGTGTATTCATTCGCCTTAGGAAGTTTGCATCTATGTTTACATTCAGAGAGTTAGAA
>NW_022446159.1:0-2596 GCF_009761245.1 Sapajus apella | reverse complement strand
AATGAGACACAAAAAAGTTACATTTATGTTGAAACAAATGTTTTATAATTGTTGTAATCTTTCTGAGACACAGGGTCATGCTATGTTGCCCAGGCTGAAGTGAGACAGTGGCTATTCACTGGCACCATATTTCACACTACAGCCTTGAATTCCTGGGCTCAAGAAATCTTCCTGCCTCAACCTCTGGAGTAGCTGGGAGTACAGTTGTGCACCATTGCACCTGGCTTTCGGGATTTTCCCACAGTTGAAAAACAGCCAAACCCTAGAAAAATTTCTTAGTAAGTCAAGCATTATTGAACTGGTTTTTTTTTCTTACCAACTCTTATCATTGATACACCTTGTCATTATTGAATTCACTTTGAGATCCTCAGAAACAGACTCTTTCTATGAGTTACATCCCATGACAATGTTACTGATCTGGGCGATCCTTGGTTGTCTTTTTGGAAGAATTTACCCAAAAGACAAATTTGTAAACAAAAAATATTTATTTGGGAAGTACAAGTACACTTCAGGAGAGGAGTGGGCTGGCCCTGCTGGAAACACCCCCATGACATTGTGCACTGTGATCTTCTGCTGCCTCAGTTCTTTCTTTACCCAGTTCGCACTGAAGTCTGGGGATCCTCCCTTACTGTGCTTAATAAACATGCATGGGAACCAGTGATCAATGCGAATTCTATCTAATAGTGGCACTGCTTCTTACCGCCACCCCAGGAAGGTAGGGCATTCAATTTTGTACCCACTGTGCCTGCTCAGCTCTCAGAAATTCCCCTTTTGCCCTTATCCTTCCTTATCAGGATCTAGTTAACAACGTTCTGACAGTTCGACCATGGAGTGAGTACTGGGCAAACAGAGAGGTGCTCCAGGGAGTTCTTTCCAACATGGATACCTCCCCCTCGTGCCTGCTGACATCTGACTGTCTACCCTTACATTGCTTCCTCCAGGAGTTGGGACTCGGAAATCTTTTGGTAGATGGGGCAGAGGTCATTCTCTGTAGCTACTTCGGGCTGAAAGGGGCCATCAAGGGTCTTTGGGGTCCTTCCTCCTTGCTTGCTGTCATGGTGAGGAGGTTTTGATGACTGTTGTTGTCTCTTGGAAGATCTGACTCGTGGTGTCCAGAGGAGACCTTGGTTGTCCTCGAGGGAAAGAAAGAGGTTCATATTCCCACCACAAGATCATCTCAAGTCTGATGGTTTCTAGGTGGGAGCAAATAAACTGAGAAGATTCAGAAAGCAAGGCTTAAAAAGGAGAAGAAAGATAGAGGCCAAGGGTCCCAGGAAACGGAAGAGCTATGAGAATGAAGACCAGGTGACACCCAGCAGAGCCAACACTTAGTAGCCCTTTACCAAAGGTGAGAGGCCTGGTGTTTAAGATCTCTAATGTGCTCCTGGACCTGCCCAGATCTGTTAACAGAAAAATACAAGAAGTATATTAGAAATCTGAAAACCAAAGGAAGAGATACTATTAACTAACCCTTTGACAAGTAGTTCTCCATTCTGCTATTTGAAGACAATGAGCTTGAGGTAGGAATCCTTGTCTTCTCTTGGATTCTATATTCTATTGAGACCTAACTGTCATTAAACTTTCCATTGCAAGGTGATTCTAGGACTGGCATCATAGTATATGTGGCCAACAGGTCTGCCTCTTCACTAGAAGTTTGGTACTCAAATATGCTAGAATTTCCTTCTGTGAAGATTGTGAAAAACAAGTGCTGAGTGTTTACGCCCTGAGCACTGTCTGCACAGAGCTCCATCTTTTTGTGAGCAACATCTCTGAGATTCTGTCTTGCTCGGAAGTCCACCTGCTCTAAGCTCAAGCTTGCTAGGAGCTCCCATTACTCGGAGCTCCATCTTGCTCTGAGCACGATATACTTGAAGCTCCAATGGCTCAGAGCAATGTTTGGAGTGCCAATCACTCTGAGCTCAATCTTGTTGTGAGCATCATCTTCTCTGAGCTCCACCTTACACCAATGGCTCAGAGCAATGTTTGGAGTGCCAATCACTCTGAGCTCAATCTTGTTGTGAGCATCATCTTCTCTGAGCTCCACCTTACACCGAGCAACATCTGCTGCAATAGAGCTCCTTCTTGCTCCGAACTCTATCTGCTCCAAGCTCCTTCTTGCTCAGAGCTCCATCTGCTCCAAGTTCCATCTTGCTTGGAGCTCCAATCACTCCAAGCACTATCTTGCTCTGAGCATCATCTGCATAGACATTTACCTTACTCGGAGCTCCATCTAGTCAGAGATCCATCTACTCTGAGCTCCATCTTGCATGGAGTTCCAATCACTCTGAGCTCCATCTTGCTGGGAGCTCCAATCACTTCCAGCTCCATTTTGCTCTGAGTAGCATCTGGTTGGACCTCATCTTACTCTGAACAATATGTGCTCTGAGCCCCAACTAACCTAGCAACATCTCCTCCAAACTCCATTTTGCTTAGGGCTCCTTTCTGCTCAGACCTCCTTTTTGCTCTGTCTGCTCCAAGCTGTATCTTGCGCAGAGCTCCAATTGCTCAGAGCAATGTTCAGAGTGCCAATCACTCCGCGCTCCCTCTCACTCTGAGCACCATCTGCTCGGAGCTCTACCTTATACCAGCAATACCT
>NW_022446158.1:0-2525 GCF_009761245.1 Sapajus apella | reverse complement strand
CTTTGTGTTCGTTTACCTTAGGAAGTTGCATCTATGTTTAGATACAGCCAGTTAGAAAACCGTTTCTTCTAAAAGCTGCGTTTTTGTTTTATTGCCAGATAGTTCTCATTACAGCCTATAGTCTCATTCACTCTGGAATATCAAAACTCAGCTTTTAGAAGAAACGGTTTTCTAACTGGCTGTATCTAAACATAGATGCAACTTCCTAAGGTAAACGAACACAAAGCAGAGCAGTTTGAACAAGATGTTTCTCCTGTGTTTTAAATGCAGTCTTACTTCTCGTTCTCATATGCCTGTATATGGCTAAAAATACCAGATTTTCCAAAGAAAAGATTTCTTAACTACTGCACACACCCATCACTTTAACTCTGTAAGTTTATTGTACAGCTTCACAACCATTGTCCTAGATAGCTGCGTTTTTGTTTTAGAGCAAGGTATTTCTCATTAGAGCCTATAGTCTCATTCTCTCTAGAATATCCAAACGCAGCTTTTAGAAGAAAAGTGTTTCTAACAAGCTGAAGCTAAACATAGATGCAACTTCCTAAGGTGAGCGAACACAAAGCAAAGCAGTTTGAACTAGACATTTCTGCTGTGTTTCAAAGGCAGTGTTGCTTCCAGTTCTGATGTGCCTGTATGCTGGTGGAAATATCTGTTTCCAGATTCTCCAAAGAAAAGATTTCTGAACTGCTGCGCACACACATCAGCTTAACTCTGAAAACTGATTACACAGCTTGACAACCATTCTGCTATATAGCTGTGTTTTTCTTTTAGAGCAAGATATTTCTCATTACAGCCTATAGTCTCAGTCACTCTGGAATATGCAAACGCAGATTTTAGAAGAAACGTGTTTGTAACTCGCTGAATCGAAACACAGATGCAACTTCCTTAGGTGAGTGAACACAAAGCAGAGCAGTTTGAACTCGACGTCTCTCCTTTGTTTTAAAGAGAATCTTACTGCTAGTTCTCATATGCCTGTATATGGATGGAAATATCTGTTTCCAGATTCTCCAAAGAAAGGATTTCTGAACTGCTGCACACACACGTCAGTTTAACTCTGTTAGTTGACTGTACGGCTTGACAACCATTGTACTACATAGCTGCGTTTATCTTTTAGAGCAAGATATTTCTCATTACAGCTTACAGTCTCATTCACTCTGGAATATCCAAACTCAGCTTTTAGAAGAAACGGTTTTCTAACTCTCTGAATGTAAACATAGATGCAACTTCGTAAGGTGAGTGAACGCAAAACAGATCAGTTTGAAAGAGATATTTCTCCTGTGTTATAATCGCAGTCCTACTGCCACTTCTTATATGCCTGCATAAGGCTGGAAATGTCTGTTTCCAGATTCTCCAAAGAAACGATTTCTGAACTGCTGCACACACACATCAGTTTAACTCTGTAAGTTGATTGTACAGATTGACAACCATTCGGCTAGACATCAGCGTTTTTGTTTTAGACCAAGATATTTCTCATTACATCCTATAGTCTAATTCACTCTGGAATATCCAAATGCAGATTATAAAAGAAACGTGTTTCTAACTCGCTGAATCTAAACATAGAGGAAACGTCGTAAGGTGAACGAAAACAAAGCAGAGCAGTTTGAAATAGACGTTTCTCCTGTGTTTTAAACGCAGTCTTACTGCAAGTTCTTATATGCCTGTAAATGGCTGGAAATATCTGTTTCCACTTTCTCCAAAGAAAGGATTTCGGAACTGCTGCACACACAGGTCACTTTAACTCTGTAAGTTGATTCTTCAGCTTAACAACCATTATGCTAGATAGCTCCGTTTTTGTTTTAGAGCAAAATATTTCTCATTACAGCCTATAGCCTCATTGACTCTGGAATATCCAAACGCAGCTTTTAGAAGAAACGTGTTTCTAACTCGCTGAATCTAAACATAGATGCAAGTTTCTAACTTGAACGAACACCAAGCAGAGCAATTTAACTACACGTTTCTCCTGTGTTTTAAACACAGTGTTGCTTCTAGTTCTTATGTGCCTGTATACGGCTGGAAATCTCTGTTTCCAGATTCTCCAAAGAAAGGGTTTCTGAAGTGCTGCACACACACATTAGTTTAACTCTGTAAATTGATTCTACAGCTATGCCAGTATATGGCTGGAAATATCTGTTTCCACATTCTCCAAAGAAAGCATTTCTGACCAGGTGCACACACACATCAGTTTAACTCTGTAAGTTGATTGTACAGCTTAACAGCAATTCTGTTAGATAGCTGCGTTTTTGTTTGAGAGAAAGATATTTCTCATTACAGCCTGTACTCTCAGTCACTCTGGAATATCCAAAAGAACTTTTAGAAGAAATGTGTTTCTAACTCGCTGAATCTAAAAATAGATGCAAATTCCGAAGGTGAGCGAACACAAAGCAGAGCAGTTTGAACGAGATGTTTCTCCTGGGTTTAAAACGCAGTCTTACTGCCAGTTCTTATATGCCTGTATATGGCTGGAAATAGATGTTTCCATATTCTCCAAAGAAACGATTTCTGAACTGCTGCACACACACATCAGT
>NW_022446157.1:1741-2525 GCF_009761245.1 Sapajus apella | reverse complement strand
ACACAGTGGAGCAGTTTGAAAGAGACGTTTCTCTTATCATTTAGATGGGATATTAAAGCTAATTCATAAGAGTCTGTATATGGCTGTAAATATCTCTTTCCAGATTCTCCAAAGAAAGGGATGGTGAACTGCTACATTCACACAATTGTTTAACTCTGTAAGTTTAATATACACCTTGAGAATCATTCTGTTACAAAGCTCCGTTTTTGTTTTAGAGCAAGATATTTCTCATTAAACCCTATACTACCATTCACTCAGGAATATCCAAACGCAGCTTTTTGGAGAAAAGTCTTTCTAACTCGCAGTATCTAAACATAAATGCAACTTCCGAAGTTGAATGAACACACAGTGGAGCAGTTTGAAAGAGACGTTTCTCTTATCATTTAGATGCGATCTTAAATCAAATTCTTAAGAGTATGTAATCGGCTGGAAATATCTCTTTCCAGATTCTCCAAAGAAAGGGTTGTTGAACTGCTACATTCACACAATTGTTTCTCTCTGTAAGTTTAATATACACCTTGACAATCATTCTGCTACATAGCTCCGTTTTTGAATTAGAGACAGATATTTCTCATTAAACCCCATACTCCCATTCACTCAGGAATATCCAAACGCAGCTTTTTGGAGAAACGTGTTTCTAATTCGCAGAATCTAACCATAGATGCAACTTCCGAAGGTGAACCGACACACAGTGGAGCAGTTTGAAAGAGACGTTTCTCGTATGATTTAGATGCGATCTTAAAGCTAATTCTTAAGAGTCTGTAAGCGGCTGGGAATATCTCTT
>NW_022446157.1:411-1641 GCF_009761245.1 Sapajus apella | reverse complement strand
TATGATTTAGATGCGATCTTAAAGCTAATTCTTAAGAGTCTGTAAGCGGCTGGAAATATCTCTTTCAAGATTCTCCAAAGAAAGTTTTGGTGAACTGCTGCATTCACACAATTGTTTAACTCTGTAAGTTTAATATACACCTTGACAATCATTCTGTTGCATAGCTCCGTTTTTGTTTTAGAGCAAGATATTTCTCATTAAACCCTATACTCCCATTCACTCAGGAATATCCAAACGCAGCTTTTAGGAGCAACGTGTTTCTAGCTCGCAGAATCTAAACATAGATGCAACTTCCGACGGTGAACCAACACACAGTGGAGCAGTTTGAAAGAGACGTTTCTCGTATGATTTAGATGCGATCTTAAAGCTAATTGTTAAGAGTCTGTATATGACTGTAAATATCTATTTCCAGATTTTCCAAAGAAAGGGTTGGTGAGCTGCCACATTCACACAATTGTTTAACTCTGTAATTTTAATATACACCTTGACAATCATTCTGCTACATAGCTTCGTTTTTGTTTTAGAGACAGATATTTCTCATTAAACGCCATACTCAAAATCACTCAGGAATATCCAAACGCAGCTTTTTGGAGAAACTTGTTTCTATCTCGCAGAATCTAAATATAGATGCAACTTCCGAAGGTGAACGAACACACAGTGGAGCAGTTTGAAAGAGACGTTTCTCGTATGATTTAGATGCTATCTTAAAGCTAATTCTTAACAGTCGGTATAGGGCTGTAAATATCTCTTTCCAGATTCTCCAAATAAAGTGTTGTTGAACTGCTACATTCACAAAATTGTTTAACTCAGTAAGTTTAATATACTCCTTGACAATCATTCTGTTACATAGCTCCGTTTATGTTTTAGAGCAAGATATTTCTAATTAAACCCTATACTCCCATTCACTCAGGAATATCCAAACGCAGCTTTTTGGAGAAACGTCTTTCTAACTCGCAGAATCTAAACATAAATGCAACTTCCGAAGGTGAACGAACACACAGTGGAGCAGTTTGAAAGAGATGTTTCTCGTATCATTTAGATGCGATCTTAAAGCTAATTCTTTAGAGTCTGTAAGCGGCTGGAAATATCTCTTTCCAGATTCTCCAAAGAAAGGCTTAGTGAACAGCTACATTCACACAATTGTTTAACTCTGTAAGTTTAATATACATCTTGACAATCATTCTGCTACATAGCTCCGTTTTTGTTTTAGAGCCAGATATTTCTCATTAA
>NW_022446157.1:0-311 GCF_009761245.1 Sapajus apella | reverse complement strand
TGTTACATAGCTCCCTTTTTGTTTTAGAGCAAGATATTTCTCATTAAACCCTATACTCCCATTCACTCAGGAATATCCAAACGCAGCTTTTTGGAGAAACATCTTTCTAACTCGCAGAATCTAAACATAGATGGAACTGCCGAAGGTGAACCTACACACAGTGGAACAGTTTGAAAGCGAGGTTTCTCGTATGATTTAGATGCGATCTTAAAGATAATTCTAAAGAGTCTGTATATGGCTGTAAATAACTCTTTCCAGATTCTCCAAAGAAAGGGTTGGTGAACTGCTACATTCACACAATTGTTTAACTC
>NW_022446156.1:0-2525 GCF_009761245.1 Sapajus apella | reverse complement strand
TGTTCCTGTAACGCATCAATCAGGATAAACAAGATTATGAGGCAATAACAAGCAACCTCCATTCTCTCTTTTTTCTGTTGGTTTTTTGTTTTTTAGGGATGTAGCACTCTGTCACTCAGGCTGGAGTGCAGTGGTGCAACATTGGCTCGCTGCCATCTCCATCTCCCGGTTCAAGCAATTTTCCTGTCTCAGTCTCCTGAGTAGCTGGGATTACAGGCACGACTCTCCACACCCAGGTAAATTTTGTATTTTTAGTAGAGACAGAGTTTCACCCTGTTAGCCAGGCTGGTCTTAAACTCCTGGCCTAAAATGATCCTCTAGCCTCGGCCTCCCCAAGTGTGATAACCTGCTTTTTGTCATCTAAAACTGACCCTCTCTTTCTCAGACTGAGAGCTGTTCAGGCTTCGTGTTAACTTCTTGAGCCAGACAGACTCCATCTTACCTTCTTCATTTTAGTTATTTTCCCACCATTCAGTATGAAACTGCAGTATGTAGCTCAGACAGGCTGACACTGGACAGCTTCAGGAATGCATTTGTTGATAAGAGGCTGAGTTAAGTGGTACCAGCAGAGCCTGGGAATGCAGGTGCTGTTGAGCACCCAGAGCCCCAGTTATCTATAAGTTGTATGTCTTTCATGACAGATTTACCCCTTGCACCTGGCACTGCTTTATTTCTCATGTGCTAGTTTATCTTTTAACTTTTTGCTACTCTGCTTCTGTGAAAAGTTTGCTTCAGCTGGGTTCCCTCTCCCTTTTAAAACTAGGTTATATAAGACCACCTAACTTTTTCTTAGGGGACAAGAGAATTTTGGGCATTAGCCACCTCTCAGTCGCCAGCTAAAATAAAGGAATCCTAATTCAATATCAGAGTTTGGCTCATTCCTTGACTCGCTGGGGTATAACAAAAGTGCTGGGATTACAGGCATGAGCCACTGCACCCAGCGCAACCCCCGTTCTCAATAGCTTACAACAGCCAAGGTTGATTTCTGTCCCACATGACACATCCACAACAGCCTAACGGATTTGTCTGCATTGGAAACATCAAGAGTTCTGTGGCAAAAAGAAGAGACACCTGGCCACTTGCTGACTCTGAAATTTTCTGGTAAAAAGTGACACAGGTGGCCAGGCACAGTGGCTCACACCTGTAATCCAAGCACTTTGGGAGGCTGAGATCTCTGGATCACCTGAGATCAGAAGTTTGAGACCAGCCTGGCCAACATGGTGAAACCCCATCTCTACTAAAAATACAAAAATTAGCCAGGTGTGTTGGTGTGCACCTGTAATCCCAGCTACTCTGGAGGCTGAGGCAGGAGAATTGCTTGAACCTGAGAGGGAGAGGTTGTGTGAGCTGAGATCATGCCACTGCACTCCAGCCTGGGCAACATAGTGAGACTGTCTCAAAAAAAAAAAAAAAAAAGTGACACAGATTCCTCTCAGCCACATGTCACCGATCTAAGCAAGACACCAGCCAATATTGTAAACACCAATACAAGCCAGATAGCTGAAAGCTTTTGTTTCCTTTTGCTTTTCTTCTTTTTCCTGCCAAGATTCACTCTCCACCTTTCTTTTCTCTTTCAATAACCAGTTCATGGTTTCACTTTCTTTACTATAAGAAAATGCTGGCTGGGCACAGTGACATGCCTGTAATCCCAGCACTTTGGGAAGGCAAGGCAGGGGGATCAGGTCAGGTCAGGAGTTCAAGACCAGCCTGACCAACATGGTGAAGCCCGAGTCTAGCAAATAAATAAATAAATAAATAAATAAAAATTCAAAATTATTTGGGTGAGGCCGTGGGTGCCTGTAATCCCAGCTACTCAGGAGGCTAAGGCAGGAAAATTGCTTGAACCCGGGAGGCGGAGGTTGCAGTCAGCCGAGATCTTGCCATTGCACTTCGGACTGGGCAACAGGAGCAAACCTTGGTCTCAAAAAGAAAAAAGAAAAGGAAAAGAAAAAGGAAAGGAAAAGAAGAAAATGCTTTCCTCCATCTGACACAAGCTGGAAGAAGAAAATGTCATTTATTTTCCTGGGAGGAGATTCATGCTCAGATTGTCCACCAGTGGAGTCCTGCACCAGCTCTCCCTGACACAGTGTTCTAGAATCTTCTCTTGCACACTGGCTTTTTCATGTCTCTTGGGCTTTGCCTTCTTGGGTCTCTGCCAAACAGGCCTTCTCTCCACATCTCACTATCATCCTCCTGCTTTATTTATTTACTTGTTTTATTGTTTGAGAAAGTGTCTGGTGTAGTCACACAGGCTGGAGTACAGTGTGCAGTCAATTTGAGCCTCAAATTCCTGGGCTCAAGCAAGCCTCCCATCTCAGCCTCCCCAGAAGGTAGGCATCGCCACACCCGGCTACGTTTTCAATTTGCGTGTGTGTGGCGGTCGGGGAGGGGGGTGCGGGGTAGAGACAGGTTCTCTCTATGTTGCCCAGGCTGGTCTCTAACTCCTGGGCTCCAGCAATCCTCCCATCTAAGCCTCCCAAAGTGCTGAGATTACAGGTATGGGCCACCACACATGCCCAGCCTCT
>NW_022446155.1:0-2525 GCF_009761245.1 Sapajus apella | reverse complement strand
CGGGGAGCTGTTAGGTGGGATTAGCTTGTGACATCACGACCCTGCTCTGTCCAGACTGACTTCCCTGGGGTACCCCGGGAGGAAGTGCACTGTGACTCAGTTTCCCCAGCGGCTCCCAACCATGCTTTGGGACGTCTCTTCGTGAGCAGGACATCTGTGTTGGAAACAGACGCTCGGTGCTGCAAAGAAAAATCACCCCCGAGACAAAGGGTCTTTCAGCAACACCATGTTTGATTCTGGGCTGCAGGGAGGGGACCGTCACGGGCCATGGAGCCCCGAGAGCACAATGAACAAAGGAAAACACACACATGTATCCCTGACGCGTGTGGGGTCGTCCTTCCTGCCGTGTCTGAGCTCCGTGGGCTGGAGCCAGACCTCACCATCTGAACTAAAACCCGACGGGCTGACGACTTAAAACTTTTCTGAGCAGGTGACAGCCACGGAGAGCTGGGACATGCCTGTGAGCACGTCCAGCACGGGTATCTCGGTAAAAGTACAAGGACGTAGAATGTTCTACGTGCCCGTGAGCACGGCGTGTCTAACGGCTGCATAGGAGGGGGCTTCACAGACTTATCAGCACACTATTCTTTAAGAAGAAAGGAACTTTAGATTTTCTGTTCTTGTGTCAGTTTGCTGAGAATGATGGTTTCCAGGATCATCCATGTCCCGGCAAAGGACACAAACGCGTCATTTTTGATGGCTGCATAATATTCCATGGTGTCTATGTGCCACGTTTTCCCACCGCATGTTCTCACTCATAGGCGGGTGTTGAACAATGAGAACACGTGGACACAGGGAGGGGAGCGTCACACACTGGGGTCTGTGTGGGGGAAATAGGGGAGGGACAATGGGGGGTGGGGAGTTGGGGAGGGACAACATGGGGAGAAATGCCAGATGTAGGTGAAGGGGAGGAAGGCGGCAAATCACACTGCCACGTGTGTCCCTATGCGACAATCCTGCATGTTCTTCACATGTACCCCAAAACCTAAAATGCAATAAAAAAAAAAAAAGAAGAAAGGAACTTTAGAAAGGAAGTTTTCTCCCTCCCACAATCTGTCCCCATGCCGTGGTCTTCGTGGGACTCTCCTCCGTGTCCCCGTTGCTAGACTTCTCCCTGGACACAAAGACACGGAGCTGAAAATATCACCGCGCTATTTACAGTGGCAAAATATTACCGTGACCAATGTGCATTTCATTCGCTTTTTTTTTCTTTTTTTTTTTTAAAGACGGGGTTTCACCGTGTTGGTCGGGCTGGTCTTGAACTCCCGACCTCAGGCGATCCACCCGCCTTGGCCTCCAACGTGGTTGGACGACAGGCGTGAGCCACCGCGCTCGGCCAAAAACAAAGAAAAGATTTATTTATTTTTTTTTTAATAAAGATGGGGTTTCTCCATGATGGCCAGGCTGGTCTTGAACTCCTGACCTCAGAGGATCCGCTCACCTCGGCCTCCCAAAGTGCTGGGATGACAGGCGTGAGCCACCGCGCCCGGCCCTCATGAACGTTTCCCTAATGAGTAGTGAGTGTATGCATCTGTTTTTATACTGCGGATAAACGCCTCTAATCCCAGCACTTTGGGAGGCTGAGGTGGGCAGATGACCTAGGGTCAGGAGTTCGAATCCAGCCTGGACGACATGGTGAAACCGCGTCTCTACTAAAAATACGCAAATCAGCCCGGCGTGGTGGCGAAGCCCAACTACTCTGGAGGCTGCGGCAGGAGAATCGCGTGAACCCGGGCGGTGGAGGTTGCAGTGAGCCGAGATGGCGCCACTGCACTGCAGCCTGGGGGACAGAGCGAGACCCCATCTCAAAAAAAAAAAAAAAAAGAAAGAAAAAAAAAATCAAAAAGAACATGCCATGTTTGGTTTTCTGTTCCCGTGTTGGTTTGGTCAGGATAACGGCTTCCAGCTCCATCCACATCCCTGCAAAGGACATGCTGTTGTTCCTTTTTATGGCTGCGTAGTATTCCATGGTGTCTAGGTACCACGCGTTCTTGATGCAGTCTAGCACTGATGGGCATTTGGGAGGATTCCCTGTCTTTGCTGTTGTGAACTGTGTCACTGTCCTTGCAGCCTGGTACACATCCAGCAGCTGTTCAGACGGGACTGGCTGGCACGGGGTTTCCAGTCATGGCGGGTGCACCTGGGTGCAAGTTACATCCACTACTGAACCGAAAGAGAACTCGTTTCTTGACGTCAGGGGCAGAGGGACTGGCCATCTATGAGTCTGTGATGAACACACGATGAAAAGATGGTAAGGGGGGTCGAGGTGGCTCACACCTGTCATCCCAGCACTTTCGGAGGCCAAGGTGGGCAGATCACCTGTGGGCAGGAGTTTGAGACCAGCCTGGCCAACATGAATAAACCCCATCTCTGCTAAAAATACAAAAATCAAGGCCAGATGCGGTGGCGCACGCCTGTTATCCCAGCACTTTGGGAGGCCGAGGCGGGTGGATCACGAGGTCAAGAGATCGAGACCATCCTGGTCAACATGGTGAAACCCCGTCTCTACTAAAAATACAAAAAAT
>NW_022446154.1:0-2525 GCF_009761245.1 Sapajus apella | reverse complement strand
GATTTTTGCACATTGATTTTGTATCCTGAGACTTTGCTGAACTTGCTCATCAGTTTCAGGAGATTTGGGGCTGAGACGATGGGGTCTTCTAGATATACAATCACGTCGTCTGCAAATAGAGACAATTTGACTTCCTCCTTTCGTATTTGAATGCCCTTTGTTTCTTTTTCTTGCCTGATTGCTCTGGCTAGAACTTCTACTGCTATATTGAATAGCAGTGGTGAGAGAGGGCATCCTTGTCTGGTGCCACATATCACGGGGAATGCTTCCAGTTTTTGCCCATTCACTATGATATTGGCTGTTGGTTTGTCATAAATAGCCTTTATTATTTTGAGATACGTTCCATCACCTTCTCTGCATCAATTGAGATAATCATGTGGTTTTTGTCTTTGGTTCTGTTTATGTGGTGAATCACGTTTATAGACTTGCGTATGTTGAACCAGCCTTGCATCCCCTGGATGAAGCCTACTTGGTCATCGTGGATAAGCTTTTTGATGTGCTGTTGCAGTCGGCTTGTCAGTATTTTATTGAACATTTTTGCATCTATGTTCATCATGGATATTGGCCTGAAGTTTTCTTTTCTTGTTGAGTCTGTGCCGGGTTTTGGAATCAGGATGATGTTGGTCTCATAAAATGATTTGGGAAGAATTCCCTCTTTTTGTATTGTTTGGAATAGTTTCAGAAGGCATGGTACCAGCTGCTCTTTGTATGTCTGGTAGAATTCAGCTGTGAACCCGTCTGGACCTGGGCTTTTTTAGGGTGGTAAGCTCTTAATTGCTGCCTTAACTTCAGACCTTGTTATGGGTCTGTTCAGGGTTTCGGCTTCTTCCTGGTTTAGGCTTGGCAGGAGGCAAGTGTCCAGGAATTTATCAATTTCTTCCAGGTTTATTAGTTTATGTACATAGAGTTGTTTGTAATAATCTCTGATGATGGTTTGATTTTCTGTGGAATCTGCAGTGATATCCCCTTTATCGTTTTTTATTGCATCAGTTTGGTTATTCTCTCTTTTCTTTTTTATTAATCTGGCTAGTGGTCTGTCTATTTTGTTGATCTTTTCAAAAAACCAGCTCCTGGATTTATTGATTTTTTTTGAAGGGTTTTTTGTGTCTCTATGTCCTTCAGTTCTGCTCTGATCTTAGCTATTTCTTGTCTTCTGCTAGACTTTGAATTTTTTTAATCTTGCTCCTCTAGCTCTTTCAGTGTTGACGATAGGGTGTCAATTTTTGATCTCTCCTTGCTTCTCATGTGGGCACTTATTGCTATATATTTTCCTCTAGAGACTGCTTTAAATGTGTCCCAGAGATTCTGGTATGTTGTGTCTTCATTCTCGTTGGTTTCGAAGAACATCTTTATTTCTGTATTCATTTCATTGTTTATCCAGTCAACATTCAAGAGCAAGTTGTTCAGTTTCCATGAAGCTGTGCGGTTCTGCGTTAGTTTTTGAATTCTGGGTTCTAACTTGATGGCACTGTGGTCTGAGAGACTGTTTGTTACAATTTCCGTTCTTTTGCATTTGCTGAGGAGTGATTTACTCCCAATTATGTGTTCAATTTTAAAGTAGGTGTGATGTGGTGCTGAGAAGAATGTATATTCTATCGATTTGGGGTGGAGAGTTCTGTAAATGTCTATTAGGTTTGCTTGGTCCAGGTCTGAGTTCAAGTCCTGGATATCCTTGTTAATTTTCTGTCTGGTTGATCTGTCTAATGTTGACAATGGGGTGTTAAAATCTCCCACTATTATTGTGTGGGAGTCTAAGTCTCTTTGTAAGTCATTAAGAACTTGCCTTATGTATCTGGGTGCTCCTGTATTGGGTGCACATATATTTAGGATCGTTAGCTCTTCTTGTTGCATTGATCCTTTTACCATTATGTAATGTCCCTTTTTGTCTCTTATGATCTTTGTTGCTTTAAAGTCTAATTTATCAGAGATGAGAATTGCAACTCCTGCTTTTTTTTGCTCTCCATTTGCTTGGTAAATCTTCCTCCATCCCTTTATTTTGAGCCTTTGTGTATCCTTGCATGTGAGATGGGTTTCCTGGATACAGCACACCAATGGGTTTTGGCCCTTTATCCAATTTGCCAGTCTGTGTCTTTTGATTGGGGCATTTAGTCCATTTACATTTAGGGTTAATATTGTTATGTGTGAATTTGATACTGCCATTTTGGTGCTAGCTGGCTGTTTTGCCCTTTAGTTTAGCTGGTACTTGTTGTTCCTTTATATGTGTAGAGCCTCTTTCAGGAGCTCTTGTAGAGCTGGCCCGGTGGTGACGAAGTCTCTGAGTACTTGCATGTTCCCAAAGGATTTTATTTTTCCTTCACTTATGAAGCTTAGTTTGGCTGGATAGGAGATTCTGGGTTGAAAGTTCTTTTCTTTAAGGATGTTGAATATTGGCCCCCATTCTCTTCTGGCTTGTAGGGTTTCTGCTGAGAGATCTGCTGTGAGTCTGATGGGCTTCCCTTTATGGGTAACCCGACCTTCCTCTCTGGCTGCCCTTAGTATTTTCTCCTTCATTTCAACCCTGGTGA
>NW_022446153.1:0-2525 GCF_009761245.1 Sapajus apella | reverse complement strand
TTTTTTTTTTTTTTGGAGATGGAGTCTTGCTCTGTGGAGCCTCCCAGGCTGGAGTGCAGTGGTGTGATCTCAGCTCACTGCAACCTCTACCTCCTGGGTTTAAGCAATTCTTCTGCCTCAACCTCACAAGTAGCTGGGACTACAGGCATGCACCACAATGCCTGGCTAATTTTTGTATTTTTAGTAGGGATGGGGTTTCACCATGTTGGCCAGGATGGTCTCAAACTCCTGACCTCCAGTCATCCATTTGCCTTGGGCTCCCAAACTGCTAGGATGACAGGAGTAAGCCACCATGCCTGGCTTTTTCTTTTCTTTTCTTTTCTTTTTTTGAGATGGGGCCTTCCTGTGTTTCCCAGGTAGGCCCTCAAGCAATCCTCCCACCTTAGCCTTCTGAGTTGCTGAGGTTATAGGTGAGTGCCACCTTGCCTGACACTTGAAGCATGATTTTGTCACCGCAGACCCCTCTCATTCCCTTTCATAGGAAGTCACTGAGCACCAGAGAAGCTTGAGCCAAGAACTAGGGACACCGATATTTGAACTCATTTCTGTTGGGTGCCAAATTTCTCTGTGCCTCCTTCTGGGAAAATTGGAGGTGGCAAGATACAGTGGCTCACACATATAATCCCAGCACTTTAGGAGGCGTAGGTGGGTGGATCACCTGAGGCCATTGCACTCCAGCCTGGACAACAAGAGTGAAACTGTGTCTCAAAAAAAACAAAGAAAGAAGGGAAGAGAGAGAGAGAGGGAGAGAAAGAAAGGGATAGAAAAAGAAAGGAAAGAAAGAAAAGGAAGAAAGAAAAAGAAAATCAGAGGCTTTGGTCCATTTGTCTCCCACTCTCTGGAGTATTTGTGTCCCTGCTTGAATGTGATCTCCTTGAGGCAAAGTCTGGGTCCCCTTAGTCTTGCGTGCCCACCCTGGCCTGCCTGTCCCACACTAGCTGCTCAGTGAAGGCTGGCCCAGGTAGGGTATCGGTTTGAGGCATCCCAAGACTTGGAGTTGTAGAAGATGTGAGTGGGAAGCCTTGAAATGCTCTGCCCATCAGGAAATGTGTCTATCCCGGAGTTCAGCCAAGAAGCTGTGCTCCCTCCAATGCCAGTGCTCAGAGCTCCCCTACCCAGGGTGGAACCTTGGATGGCCAATTACGTTGGCTCAATATTTGCCTTGAGTAGCTCGGTGCAGTGGCTCCAGCCACTGTCGGATCTGTAAGCCCAGCACTTGGAGAGGCTGAGGCAGAAGAATAGTTTGAGGCCAGGAGTTCAAGACCAGCTGGGCAACATAGTGAGACCCCATCTTTACAAAATATTTTAAAAGGAGCCAAGAAGTTGAGGTGGGAGGATTGCTTGAGTCCAGGAGTTTGATGCTAGAGTGAGGTGGTATTGTGCCACTACACTCCAGCCTGGGTGGCAGAGCAAGACCCTATCTCAAAAAACAAAAACAAAACAAAACAAAAAACCCCCAAAACCAAAAAACAACAACAAAAGTTTTTGCCTAGAAACTGAAGCCTAAGGAGGAGAATGGGGTGCCCACAATGACAAATAAGAAAACTGAGCTCAGGGTAGAAAGAGACCAAGAAATTGACTCGTGTGAAAAAGGCAAAGCTATTCATGCAGCGTTTATTCACTCCTTCATTCATTTGTCACCTAGTCTCCAGCATGGACTGACTATGCCCTCAGGCCCAGCCCTGTGCTGGGGGAACAGCAGGGAATCAGGCCCAGCTCCTGCCTTAGGGAGCTCACGGTGGGCTGCAGGGACAGGCGTGAAAGCACTGAGGGACATGAGGATGTGCCTGGGGCAGTGGCACTGGGGTGTGGGCACCCAGAGTGGGTCCTCATGGCCTCAGCCTGGGTAACCCCTACAACCCTTAAAAGCAGGACCTAGGGTCAGGACTTTTGAGCAGGAGGATTCTTCGGGGAAGTGGATCCAGGGAGCCGACTGAGGGACGGGGAGGGTAAAGGAGGAGAGAGAAAAGCAAGAACGAGGTGTGCCACAGAGATGGCCACACTAAGGGCAGCCAAGGCCTAAACCAAAGGGATTGTAACTGCCCAACAGGTTCATTTAGCCTGCTGCCTAGACAGAGCCGACTTATCAGGACATGGGACTTGCAATGGAGGAGTAATTCATGCAGAGCCAGTTACGTGGGAGACTGGAGTTTGTTTTAAATTTAAGTTGTACTTTGTCACCCAGGCTGGAGTGCAGTGGCATGATCTCTGCTCAATGCAACCTCTGCCTCCGAGGTTCAAGAGACTCTCCTGCCTCAGCCTTCTGAGTAGCTGGGGTTAAAGGTGGGCACCACCATGCCCAGCTAATTTTTGTATTTTTTTTTCTGAGATGGAGTTTCACTCTTGTTGCCCAGGCTGGAGTGAAATGGCACGATCTCCGCTTACTGCAACCTCTGCCTCCCGGGCTCAAGTGTTTCTCCCACCGCCGGCTAATTTGGGATTTTTAGTAGAGACAGGGCTTCTCCATGTTGGTCAGGGTAGTCTTGAACTCCTGATACCAGGTGATCCACCCTCCTCGGCCCCCC
>NW_022446152.1:0-2525 GCF_009761245.1 Sapajus apella | reverse complement strand
TTTTTTGAGACAAAGTCTCACACTGTCATCCAGGCTGGAGTGCAGTGGTGCAGTCTTGGCTCACTGCAACCTCAGCCTATCAGGTTCCCGTGATTCTCCTGCCTCAGCCTCCTGAGTGGCTGGGTTACAGATGTGAGCACTGGGTAAATTTTGTATTTTTAGTAGAGATTGGGTTTCACCATGTTGGCTAGGCTGGTTGCAAACTTTTGACCTCAGGTAGTCTGCCTATATCAGTCTCCTAAAGTGCTGGGATTACAGGCTTGAGCCACAGTACCTGGCCTATTTATTTTTATTTTTATTTTTGGAGGTGGAATCTGGCTCTGTTGCCCAGGCTGCAGTGCAGTGATCACCTCTTGGCTCACTGCCTGCAACCTCTGCCTCCCGGGTTCAAGCGATTCTCCTCCTCTGCCTACCAGGTAGCTGGGACTACAAGCACCCTACCACACCTAGCTAATTTTTGTGCTTTTAGTAGAGACAGGGTTTCACCGTGTTGCCCAGGCTGGTCTTGAGCTTCTGAGCTTAGGCAATCTGCCCACCTCAGCCTCCCAAAGTGCAGGGATTACATGTGTGAGCCACCATACCCGGCCCGCAAATGCATGTAATATGCCTACCCTACCAAGCATTGGATGTTAGCCCAGCCGACTTTAGGTTGAGAACAAACCGAGCGGTACTAAAAGGAGAACAAAATCCACTCACCCTTCCCCACCTTGGATCATGACTTTGACATTTCAGGGGTCCAGGCTTCGTGAATGTTTGTAGAAATAGATAATAAACTGGGATAAATGTACCACCTTTAAGTGTACAATTCAATGGCGTTTGGTAGATTCACAATATTGCGCAACCATCGCCACCATCTGTTTCTAAACTTTCTCATCATCCCAAACAGAAATGCTGTCCTCAAGAAGCAAGAGCTTACCTACTTTTAAATTTTTATTTACTTATTTATTATGAGACCGAGTCTTTCTCTGTCTCCCAGGCTAGAGTACAATGGTGCAATCTCGGCTCGCTGCTACTTCCACCTCCCAGGTTCTAAGCAATTATCCTGCCTCAGCCTCCGGAGTTGGGATTACAGGTGCATGCCACCACACCCACTAATTTTTGTATTTTTAGTCGAGATGGGGTTTCACCCTGTTGGTCATACTGGTCTTGAACTCCTGACCTCATTGTGATCCACCTACCTCAGCCTCCCAAAGTGCTGGCATTACAGGCATAAGCCACCATGCCTGGCCTAAATTTTTTTATTTTTTAAGAGATGAGGTCCTGCTCTGTTACCCAGGCTGGAGTGCAGTGGCATGATTATAGCTCACTGCAGCCTCAATCTCATGGGCTTAAGTGATCCCTCCTGCCTCGGCCTCCCAAGTAGATAGGACTACAGGTGCACACAATTGCACGTGGCTAATTTTTGTCTTTTTTATAGAGACAGGGTGTCACTATGTTCCCAGGCTGGTCTCAAACTCCTGGGTTCCAGTGATCCTCCCACCTCAGCCTCCTGAAGTACTGGGATTAAGGGCATGAGCCACTGGACCTGGCCCTCATGCAATTGATTGAATACTATAGTAACAGTGAAAAACAGAAAGATTGTATCAGTACTGGAAGCACAGTTTCTACTGAATGTGATCATTTTTGTGCCATTGTAAAGTCAAAAAATTGTGTGACCATCTGCCCTTGCAACTACTGGTAGGCTTAGACACTTGGATTTTAGATCCAGAAACATCCAAACACTTCCTGCTGGGTGGGAGAAGGCCATAGGGGTCAGAGCTCTTAGCTGCCAGCAAGAGAAGCCCATTCAGGCTGAGTTTAAAAACTGAGGCTGGGCACTGTGGCTTATACCTGTAATCCCAGCATTTTGGGAGGTCGAGGTGGGTGGATCACCTGAGGTCAGGAGTTTGAGAACAGTCTGACCAATATGATGAAAGCCTATCTTACTAAAAATGCAAAAATTAGCCCGGCATGATGGCACGTGCCTGTAGTCACAGCTACTTGGGAGGCTGAGGCAGGAAAATTGCTCAAACATGGGAGGCAGAGGTTGCAATGAGCCGAGATCATGCCATTGCACTCCAGCATGGGTGGCAGACCAAAGCTCCATCTCAAGAAAAAAAAACAAAAGAAAGAAAAGAAAATGAATTTATGGGCAGCTGAGAAGGATCGAGGAGACACAGAGACTAAAAATTACAGGTAGCCAGCTGGACAGCCACAGCCACATCAAGCCCAAACATGCAGAGGCTGGCCTAGGGGGGTGACACAGAAATGGCTGAGCGTGGTGGCTCATGCCTGTAATTCCAGCATTTTAGGAGGCCTAGGTGAGCAGATCATTTGAGACCAGGAGTTCAAGACCAGCATGACCAATATGGTGAAACTCCATCTCCACTAAGAATACAAAATGAGGCCAGGTGCGGTGGCTCACGCCTGTAATCCCAGCACTTTGGGAGGCCGAGGCGGATGGATCACGAGGTCAAGAGATCAAGACCATCCTGGTCAACATGGTGAAACCCCGTCTCTACTAAAACTACAAAACATTAGCTGGG
>NW_022446151.1:0-2525 GCF_009761245.1 Sapajus apella | reverse complement strand
TTTTAGAAGAAAAGTGTTTCCAACTCGCTGAATCTAAACATAGATGCAACTTCCTAAGGTGAGCGAACCCAAAGCAGCGCAGTTTGAAGTAGACGTTTCTCCTGTCTTTTAAACGCAGTCATACTGCTATTTGTTATAGGCCTGTGTATGTCAAGCAATATAAGTTTCCAGATTCTCCAAAGAAAAGATTTCTGAACTGCTTCACACACAAATCAATATAACTCTGTTAGTTGATTGTACAGCTTAACAACCATTCTGCTTGAAAGCTGCGTTTTGGTTTGAGGTCAAGATGTTTCTCATTACAGCCTATAATCTCATTCACTCTGGAATATCCAAACTCAGCTTTTAAAAGAAAAGTGTTTCAAACTCGCTGAATCTAAACATACGTGCAGCATCCTAAGTTGAAAGAACAAAAAGCAGAGAAGTTTGAAATAGAGGTTTCTCATGTGTTTTAAACGCAGTCTTCCTGCTGGTTCTCATATGACTGTATATGTCTGGAAATATCTGTTTCCAAATTGTCCAAAGAAAGGATTTCAGACCTGCTACACATGCACATCAGTTTAACTCTGTAAGTTGATGGAAGAGCGTGACAACCATTCTGCTAGATAGCTGCGTTTTTGTTTTAGAGCATGCTATTTCTCATTACAGCCTACAGTCTCAGTCACTCTGGAATATCCAAACGCAGCTTTTAAAAGAAACGTGTTCCTAACTCGCTCAATCTAAACATAGATGCAACTACCTAAGGTGAACGAACACAAAGCAGAGCAGTTTGAAATAGACGTTGCTCCAGTGTTTTAAACGCAGTCTTACTGGTAGTTCTCATATGCCTGTATATGGCTGGAAATATCTGTTTCCAGATTCTCGAAGCAAAGGATTTCTGAACTGCTGCAAACACACATCAGTTTAACTCTGTAAGTTCATTCTACAGCTTAACAACCATTCTACTAGATAGCTACGTTTTTGTTTTAGATCAAGATATTTCCCATTACAGACTACAATCTCATTCACTCTGGAAAATCCAAACGCAGCTTTTAAAAGAAACGTGTTTCTAACTCGCTGTATCTAAACATAGATGCAACTTCCTAAGTTTAGCGAACACAAAGCAGAGCAGTTTGAACTAGACGTTTCTCTCGTCTTTTAAAAGCAGTCTTACTGCTATTTCTTAAAGGCCTATATATGTCTGAAATATAATTATCCAGATTCTCCAAAGAAAAGATTTCTGAACTGTTGCACACACACATCAGTTTAACTCTGTAAGTTGATTCTACAGCTTAACAACCATTCTGCTAGGTAGCTGCGTTTTTTCTTCAGAGCAAGATATTTCTCATTACAGCCTATAGTCTCTTTCACTCTGGAATATCCAAACGCAGCATTTACAAAAACGTGTTTCCATCTCGCTGAAAATAAACATAGATGCAAGTTCCTAAGGTGAACGAACACAAAGCAGAGCAGTTGGAAATGGACGTTTCTCCTGTGTTTTAAAGGCAGTCTTACTTCTAGTTCTCATATGCCTGTATATGGCTGGAAATATCTGTTTCCAGATTCTCCAAAGAAAGGATTTCTGAACCGCTGCTCACACACATCAGTTTAACTCTGTTAGTTGATAGTAGAGCTTGACAACCATTCTGCTAGATATCTGCGTTTTTGTTTTAGAGCAAGCTATTTCTCATTACAGCCTATAGTCTAAGTCACTCTATAGTATCCGGATGCAGCTTTTAGAAGAAACGTTTTTCTAACTCGCTGAATCTAAACATAGATGCAACTTCCTAAGGTGAACGAAAACAAAGCAGAGCGGTTTGTACTAGAGGTTTCTCCTGTGTTTTAAATGGAGTCTTACTGCTAGTTCTTATATGCATGTATAAACAGGAAATATCTGTTTCCAGATTGTCCAATGAAAAGATTTCTGAAATGTTGCACACACACATCACTTGAACTCTGTAAGTTGATTCTACAGCTTAACAACCCGTCTGCTAGATAGCTGCGTTTTTGGTTTAGATCAATATATTTCTCTATAAAGCCTATAGTCTCAGTCACTCTGGAATATCCAAACGCAGCTTTTAGAAGAAACGTGTTTCTAATCCCTGAATCTAAACATAGAGGCAACTTCCTAACGTGATTGAACACAAAGCAGAACAGCTTGAACTAGATGTTTCTCTAGTGATTTAAACGCAGTCTTCCTGCTAGTCCTCATATGACTGTATATGTCTGCAAATATCTGTTTCCAGATTCTCCAAAGAAAGTATTTCTGATCTGCTGCACACACACATCAGTTTAACTATGTAAGTTGATTCTACAGCTTAACAACAATTCTGCTATGTAGCTGCGTTTTTATTTTCAGAGCAAGATATTTCTCATTAAAGCCTATACTCTCTTTCACTCTGGAATATCCAAACGCAGCACTTAGAAGAAACGTGTTTCTAACTCACTGAATCTAAACATAGATGCAGCATCCTAAGTTGAAAAAACACAAAGCAGAGCAGTTTGAAATAGCCGTTTCTCATGTGTTTTAAACGGAGTCTTCCTGC
>NW_022446150.1:0-2526 GCF_009761245.1 Sapajus apella | reverse complement strand
TCAGACCCTATCTCTACAAAAATAAAAAATTAGCTGGGCATGGTAGCGCATGTGCTTGTAATCCCAGCCACTCAGGAGGCTGAGGTGGGAGGATGGCTTGAGGCTAGAAGGTCCAGGCTGCAGTAAGCTATGACTTGCCACTGCACTCCGGCCTGGGCAAAAGCGAGACTCTGTCTTAAAAATTTTTTTTAAAGGCATCAACCAGTGAAAAATGATAATATCATAGAGGAGAACAGACATATAAAACATTTTTAGGAATTTGAATGAAGACCATACATTAGATAACAGAGAATTAAGTTTTATAAGTGTGATTATACTATTGTGAATATGTAATATATATAGCGTTTTTCTTAAGAGAGGTGCATTGAAATATTTAGGCATAAATAGTAAAGATGTTTGCAACTTACTTCAAATGGAGAAAAAGAGAAATTATGTGTGTATGTGTGAGAGAGAGAGAGACAGAGAAAGACAGAGACAGACAAAGAGACAGAGAGAGAGAAGGAGAGAGAGGAAGAGGCAGGAAAAATGGCAACATGCTGAGAATTACTGAACCCAGCCAGGTGAAGTGGCTACGCCTGTAATCCCAGCACTTTGGGAGGCCGAGGTGGGTGGATCACTTGAGGCCAGAAGTTCAAGACCAGCCTGCCCAATACTATGAAATGACGTCTCTACTAAAAATACAAAAAAATGACTGGGCGAGGTGAAGCATGCCCCTATAGTACCAGCTACTCCAGAAGCTAAAGCAGGAGAATCACTTGAACTCGGGAGGTGGAGGCTGCAGTGAGCTGAGATCATGCCACTGCACTCCAGCCCTGGGTGACAGAGAGAGACTCCATCTCAAAAAAAAATACCCAACCCATTATGGGCACTTGGTAACTCAATGTAAGGGAAGCTGAACTCTTCTGTGCCAGGCACTGCTCATTGATCCTTAAACACAGGGGGCCAGGCAAAGTGGCTCACACCTGAAATCCCAGCACTTTGGGAGGCTGAGGCAGGCTGATCACATGAGCCCAGGAGTTCGAGATCAGCCTGGGCAGCATGGTGAAACTCCATCTTGCACCCTGCCTGTATCTCTATTTTAGAGAGGAGGAAATGGAGGCAAAGACAAGTGACCTGCCCCAGGTTCCACAGTGAGTAGGAAGGCAAGGAGCTGGGACTCGGCCTAGACTCCTAACCGTTGTCTTGAAGGACAGCCTCCTCAAGTACCTTTGACTCTGTTTATTTTTATTATTTTTTGAGACAGAGCCTCACTCTGTCGCCCAGCCTGGAGTGCAGTGGCATGATCTTGGCTCATTGCAACCTCGGCCTGCTGGGCTCAAATGACTCTCCTGCCTGAGTCTCCTAAGTAGCTAGGATTATAGGCAGGTGCCACTATGCCCGGCTAATTTTTGTAGTTTTTTTTTTTTTTTTTTTTTTTTTTTTTTTAGTAGAGACAGGGTTTCTCCATGTTGCCCAGGCTGGTCTCAAATGCCTGACCTTGTGATCCACCCACTTCAGCCTCCCAAAGTGCTGGGATTACAGGCGTGAGCCACCACGCCCAGCTATTTTTATTTTTTGAGACAGAGTCTCACTCTGTTGCCCAGGCTGGCATGCAGTAGCTCACTGCAGCATCTGCTTCCCAGGTTCAAGCTATTCCTATACCTCAGCCTCCCAAGCAGCTGGAATTACAGGCACACGCCGTCAAGACCAGCTAGTTTTTGTATTTTTAGTAGGGATGGGGTTTCACCATGTTGGGCAAGCTGGTGTCAATCTCCTGACCTCGTGGATCTGCCACCTCAGCTTCCTAAAGTGCTGGGATTACAGACATGAGCTACCACACCCAGCCGCACCTTTGCCTCTGAGTGCCAGGTGTCCCTCAAACCTGTCCCCTCCCTGGGTGTTTCATGGGTCCCTGGCCCCAGTCCCCTACACAGTCACTCGAGAGAGATGTTGGTTGTTTCCAAGCCTGGGATAGGCTGCGTGGGTCCCCCCAAGATGTCCACATCCTAATCCCTGTAGTCTGTGGACACATCTTCTCATAGAGCAAAAGGGACTTTCCTGGTGTGATGAAGTTAAGGATCCCTAGAGGGAGAGATTGTCCTGGGCCCTCCTGGTGGGCACTAAATGTAACCACAAGGATCCTGATTAGAGGGAGGCCAGAGTTCAAAAGCAGAAGAAGATGGGGCAGCAAAGAGGCAGAGGCTGGAGTTGTGCACTTTGAAGACAGAAGCAGGAAGAAGCATGAGCCAAGGAAGGAAGAAGCCTGTTGAAGCTGAAAAGATAAGGAATTGTGGCCTGACCAGGTGGCTCACACCTGTACTCAGAGCACTTTGGGAGCTGAAGGTGGGCAGGTCTCTTGAGGTTAGGAGTTCAAGACCAGCCTGGGCAACACGGTGAAACCCCGTATCTATGAAAAATAGGAAAATGAGTCAGGCATGGTGGTGCCCTGTAGTCCCAGCTATTCAGGAAGCTGAGGCAGAAAAATCGTTTGCACCTGGAAGGCAGAGACTGCACTGAGCTGAGATTGTGTTACTGCACTCCAGCCTG
>NW_022446149.1:0-2526 GCF_009761245.1 Sapajus apella | reverse complement strand
TGGCCTAGAGCCAGAACCGGAGCAAAACTATTTTATAAAATACAAAACTGTTTTTAGATAAGTTGAAATGGCTGCTCCATTCTCCTCACAATAACTACTGTCCTTGGCCTCTGTAAATAGAACTGCCAGTTTGTTCTTCAAAACTATGTAAAGCTGCTTACCTTTTCTTATCGGTAACTGCCAGAATTGCTAGCCTTTGCTTACCGGCAATTGCCAGACTAAGCAGCCCAAGCTAGTTCCATCCTGGCTCCTGTGGCTTGTAATAAGTAACTAAGGTCTGTGATTTCCACCTTAACCAGATAATGTGTAAACAAATGTTTATCTTGACTTCTGTAAACCACTTAAGTAACAAACGGAATGACAAAAGTCCCCATCCCTTGGAATGTCCGGAGACCTCCACCCTCATCTCTGCCCAGGAGGTAATTTACAGAATCCACTAGCCCTCGGAATGTCTGAAGCCTTTTCATCCCCATCCCTGCCCCTCACCCCCACTCCCAAGGTGGTTTTTTGGGTATAAAAAATCATGGCACCCTCCTGTTGCAGCCACAGGTTGGAGAGACGTGAGTCCTCTGTGGTCGCCGGCATAATAAATGACCCTGCAATCTGGCATACTTTTGTCTTGTGATAACTTTCTACGCTCCGGTCAAATACAACATTTGGAGGCCCCGGCGAGATATTCTCTTTTTGTTATCACCAGACAAAAGCCATCTCAGAATCTCGCCCGGGTGGCCGCTCCCACCATGGGGGCCTCTGGGGAGGCGCCCCCTGTTCTTTCGCAGGGCCCCGGAGAGCCACCGTGGAGGATAAGTGACCTCTTGGCCGACATTCACCCGAAAATCCTCAGGGTCCTAAAAGGAAAAGCCTCCGGAGGTAAGTCTGGTCTGGGCCTGTGTCCAGGGACTGATGAGTCATTGCAACTCTGACCTGGCAAGCCTCATCGAGACGTCGCTTGAGGCTTCTGGTAGCTGGTGCAGGGGGTACCAGCGTTCGCTTCTGGTGGCTGTCATAGTGGGTGGCAGCCTTCTGGTAGCTGGTGCAGAGGGTACCAGCGTTTGTTTCTGGTAGCTGGTGCAGAGGGTACCAGCGTTCGCCCCTGGTAGCTGGCATAGTGGGTGGCAGCGTTCGGTTGTTTTCTGTAACCTCTGTGTGAGTGAGAGAGTGAGTGTGTATATATGTAGTCCCACAGCTGAAAGGCGACGGGGCTTGTGTGGGCCTTCACCCGTGGTTCCACTGGGGCGTTGTAGGGCATAACGGTGATTCACCTCAGAGCTGTCCTACTTGGACTTCCATCCTGAGGTGACCAGGCCCGGGGATTATACGGGTACACCTTAGCCAAGATGCCCCTGAAAATTCTTCCGAGAAAGTGGCCGGGCAGGCATCTGACTGGTCTTCCATCTGGGGGGCACCCACCCTTTGTCTGTCATTCTTGTATGTGGTCCTGTCTCGTCTGTAAATTTGTCAGTTTTATTAGACTCCTGCTAGCAGACATACACTGGTTCAGGCCATCTTCCCTTGAGGTGGGAGATATCTTACAGTGGTTGACGAACCACTGGATGCAGGGAAATTTTATTGATTACACCCCAGCAGCAATTACTCTTTTCTCTTTTTTCCTCTTCTTCTTCTTCTATCACTGAGGCCTCACTCTTTCTTCCTTTGCCATGTGGCAGATAGTCTTAACTCTAGTTGTCTTTAATCTCTTCCTTGTTTTGGTCATTGTGGCCTGTAAATTCTCCCAGCCACCTCCACCGGGAAAAGAGTACTTTTGCCCGTGCTGGGTCAGATTCCATGTCGGGGAGGCCGTTGTGCCCTCGACACCTTGGAGGTAGCTTCTTTGGAGCTTGTGTGGAACAAAACCCTAGATCAGAGTTTACGGGTGCTCTTTCTCAGGCTGGGATGGAAAACAGGTAACTGCTTATTCTGCCAGGAAAGTGTCCAATGTTATGGGCAGTGCCCAACGGTGCATCACAGAAAGGCATATTGGCACTATCCTGGATGTTGGGAGGTAGGATGTCACAGCCCCAGTAAAAACTGACTGGCAGCACTTCTGCACACTCTACCGGGTGTGGTGGGTCCAAAACACACATCCGGTAGACCTCTTAGTCCACCTGTTTGTCACTTCCTGACCTTTCCGAAGCAACTGGCCATTAAAAATGTATAAGGGGGAGGATTATGCCCGGGCAGTGCTAAACCTCCATGGTGCTTATTCTCGCCAGTTGTGGTTTGCCGGGAAAAAAAAAGACCGCCGCCTTACCTCGGCCCCTACCCCCTGTTCCTCTGATTAGGACTAGGAATAAACCCTAAAATCCAGTTGTCTGGTCCTTGCAGGACCTGGCTGCAGAGGCCCTGCTAAAACCTGCTTTAAAGAGGGCCAAATTTTAAATTTGAGGCTTTCCAAAATTGGCTTTACTACAGAAAGAGAGGAGAGAAAAGAGAAAGGGAGAGAGAAAGTAGATAAAGGAGAGAAGAGAGGAGAGAAAGTAGAAAGGGAGAGAGAAAGTAGATAGAGGAGAGAAGAGAGGAGAGAAA
>NW_022446148.1:915-2526 GCF_009761245.1 Sapajus apella | reverse complement strand
AAAATTGTTTAACTCTGTAAGTTTAATATACACTTTGACAATCATTCTGCTACATAGCACCGTTTTTGTTTTAGAGCCAGATATTTCTCATTAAACCCTATACTCCCAATCATTCAGGAATATCCAAACGCAGCTTTTTGGAGAAACTTGTTTCTATCTCGCAGAATCTAAACATAGATGCAACTTCCGAAGGTGAACGAACACACAGTGGAGCAGTTTGAAAGAGACGTTTCTCGTATGATCTAGATGCGATCTTAAAGCTAATTCTTAAGAATTTCTATATGGCTGGAAATATCTCTTGCCAGATTATCCAAAGGAACGGTTAGTGAACTGCTACATTCACACAATTGTTTACCTCTGTAAGTTTAAAATACACCTTGACAATCATTCTGCTACATAGCTCCGTTTTTGTTTTAGAGCCAGATACTTCTCATTAACCCCTATACTCCCATTCCCTCAGGAATATCCAAACGCAGTTTTTGGAGAAAGGTGTTTCTAACTCGCAGAATCTAAACATAGATGCAACTTCCGAAGGTCAACGAGCACACAGTGGAGCAGTTTGAAAGAGACTTTTCTCTTATGATTTAGATGCGATCTTATAGCTAATTCTGAAGAGTGTGTATATGGCTGGAAATATCTCTTTCCAGATTCTCAAAAGATAGGGTTAGTGAACTGCAACATTCAAAAAATTGTTTAACTCTTTAAGTTTAATATGCACTTTGACAATCATTCTGTTACATAGCACCGTTTTTGTTTTAGAGCCAGATATTTCTCATTAAACCCTATACTCCATTTCACTCAGGAATATCCAAACGCAGCTTTTTCGAGAAACGTGTTTCTAACTCGCAGGATCTAAACATAGATGCAACTTCCGAAGTTGAACGAACACACAGTGGAGCAGTTTGAACGAGACGTTTCTCCTATGATTTAGATGCGATCTTAAAGCGAATTATTCACATTCTGTATATGGCTGGAAATATCTCTTTCTAGATTCTCCAAAGAAAGGGTTAGTGAACAGCTACATTCACACAACTGGTTAACTCTGTAAGTTTAATATACACTTTGACAATGATTCTGCTACATAGGTCCGTTTCTGTTTTACAGCCAGATATTTCTCATTAAAACCTATACTCCCATTCATTCAGGAATATCTATACGCAGCTTTTTGGAGATACGTGTTTCTAACTCGCAGAATGTAAACATAGATATAACTTCCGAAAGTGAACGAGCACACAGTGGAGCAGTTTGAAATAGACGTTTCTCGTATGATTTAGATGCGATCTTATAGCTAATTCTTAAGAGTCTGTATATGGCTGGAAATATCTCTTACCAGATTCCCCAAACAAACTGTTGGTGAACTGCTACATTCACACAATTGGTTACCTCTGTAAGTTTAATATACACGTTTACAATCATTCTGCTACATAGCTCCGTTTTAGTTTTAGAGACAGATATTTCTCATTAAACCCTATACTCCCATTCACTCAGGAATATCCAAACGCAGATTTTTGGAGAAACGTGTTTCTAACTCGCAGAATCTAAACATAGATGCAACTTCCGAAGGTGAAGGAACACACAGTGGAGCAGTTTGAAAGAGACGTTTCTCCTATG
>NW_022446148.1:0-815 GCF_009761245.1 Sapajus apella | reverse complement strand
AAGCGATCTTAAAGCTAATTATTAAGAGTCTGTATATGGCTGGAAATATCACTTTCCAGATTCTCCAAAGAAAGAGTTAGTGAACTGCTGCATTCACAAAATTGGTTAACTCTGTAAGTTTAATAAACAGCATCAAAATCATTCTGCTACATAGCTCCGTTTTTGCTTTAGAGCCAGATATTTCTCATTAAACCCTATACTCCCATTCAGTCAGGAATATCCAAACCCAACTTTTTGGAGAAACGTGTTTCTAACTCGCAGGATCTGAACATAGATGCAACTTCCGAAGTTGAGCGAACACACAGTGGAGCAGTTTGAAAGAGACGTTTCTCTTATGATTTAGATGCGATCTTAAAGCTAATTATTCAGATTCTGTATATGGCTTGAAATATCTCTTTCTAGATTCTCCAAAGAAAGGGTTAGTGAACTGCTACATTCACACAACTTGTTAACTCTGTAAGTTTAATATACACCTTGACAATCATTCTGCTACATAGCTCCGTTTTTGTTTTAGAGCCAGATATTTCTCATTAAACCCTATACTCCCATTCAGTCAGGAATATCCAAACCCAGCTTTTTGGAGAAACGTATTTCTAACTCGCAGGATCTAAACATAGATGCAACTTGCGAAGGTGAGCGAATACACAGTGGAGCAGTTTGAAAGATACGTTTCTCGTATGATTTAGATGCGGTCTTAAAGCTAATTCTTAAGAGTCTGAATATGTCTGGAAATATCTCTTTCCAGATTCTCGAAAGAAAGGGTTAGTAAACTGCTATATTCACACAATTGTTTACCTCTGTAGGTTTAATATACA
>NW_022446147.1:0-2526 GCF_009761245.1 Sapajus apella | reverse complement strand
TGGCCTAGAGCCAGAACCGGAGCAAAACTATTTTATAAAATACAAAACTGTTTTTAGATAAGTTGAAATGGCTGCCCCATTCTCCTCACAATAACTACTGTCCTTGGCCTCTGTAAATAGAACTGCCAGTTTGTTCTTCAAAACTATGTAAAGCTGCTTACCTTTTCTTATCAGTAACTGCCAGAATTGCTAGCCTTTGCTTACCGGCAATTGCCAGACTAAGCAGCCCAAGCTAGTTCCATCCTGGCTCCTGTGGCTTGTAATAAGTAACTAAGGTCTGTGATTTCCACCTTAACCAGATAATGTGTAAACAAATGTTTATCTTGACTTCTGTAAACCACTTAAGTAACAAACGGAATGACAAAAGTCCCCATCCCTTGGAATGTCCGGAGACCTCCACCCTCATCTCTGCCCAGGAGGTAATTTACAGAATCCACTAGCCCTCGGAATGTCTGAAGCCTTTTCATCCCCATCCCTGCCCCTCACCCCCACTCCCAAGGTGGTTTTTTGGGTATAAAAAATCATGGCACCCTCCTGTTGCAGCCACAGGTTGGAGAGACGTGAGTCCTCTGTGGTCGCCGGCATAATAAATGACCCTGCAATCTGGCATACTTTTGTCTTGTGATAACTTTCTACGCTCCGGTCAAATACAACATTTGGAGGCCCCAGCGAGATATTCTCTTTTTGTTATCACCAGACAAAAGCCATCTCAGAATCTCGCCCGGGTGGCCGCTCCCACCATGGGGGCCTCTGGGGAGGCGCCCCCTGTTCTTTCGCAGGGCCCCGGAGAGCCACCGTGGAGGATAAGCGACCTCTTGGCCGACATTCACCCGAAAATCCTCAGGGTCCTAAAAGGAAAAGCCTCCGGAGGTAAGTCTGGTCTGGGCCTGTGTCCAGGGACTGATGAGTCATTGCAACTCTGACCTGGCAAGCCTCATCGAGACGTCGCTTGAGGCTTCTGGTAGCTGGTGCAGGGGGTACCAGCGTTCGCTTCTGGTGGCTGTCATAGTGGGTGGCAGCCTTCTGGTAGCTGGTGCAGAGGGTACCAGCGTTTGTTTCTGGTAGCTGGTGCAGAGGGTACCAGCGTTCACCCCTGGTAGCTGGCATAGTGGGTGGCAGCGTTCGGTTGTTTTCTGTAACCTCTGTGTGAGTGAGAGAGTGAGTGTGTATATATGTAGTCCCACAGCTGAAAGGCGATGGGGCTTGTGTGGGCCTTCACCCGCGGTTCCACTGGGGCGTTGTAGGGCATAACGGTGATTCACCTCAGAGCTGTCCTACTTGGACTTCCATCCTGAGGTGACCAGGCCCAGGGATTATACGGGTACACCTTAGCCAAGACGCCCCTGAAAATTCTTCTGAGAAAGTGGCCGGGCAGGTATCTGACTGGTCTCCCATCTGGGGGGCACCCACCCTTTGTCTGTCACTCTTGTATGTGGTCCTGTCTCGTCTGTAAATTTGTCAGTTTTATTAGACTCCTGCTAGCAGACATACACTGGTTCAGGCCATCTTCCCTTGAGGTGGGAGATATCTTACAGTGGTTGACGAACCACTGGATGCAGGGAAATTTTATTGATTACACCCCAGCAGCAATTACTCTTTTCTCTTTTTTCCTCTTCTTCTTCTTCTATCACTGAGGCCTCACTCTTTCTTCCTTTGCCATGTGGCAGATAGTCTTAACTCTAGTTGTCTTTAATCTCTTCCTTGTTTTGGTCATTGTGGCCTGTAAATTCTCCCAGCCACCTCCACCGGGAAAAGAGTACTTTTGCCCGTGCTGGGTCAGATTCCATGTCGGGGAGGCCGTTGTGCCCTCGACACCTTGGAGGTAGCTTCTTTGGAGCTTGTGTGGAACAAAACCCTAGATCAGAGTTTACGGGTGCTCTTTCTCAGGCTGGGATGGAAAACAGGTAACTGCTTATTCTGCCAGGAAAGTGTCCAATGTTATGGGCAGTGCCCAACGGTGCATCACAGAAAGGCATATTGGCACTATCCTGGATGTTGGGAGGTAGGATGTCACCGCCCCAGTAAAAACTGACTGGCAGCACTTCTGCACACTCTACCGGGTGTGGTGGGTCCAAAACACACATCCGGTAGACCTCTTAGTCCACCTGTTTGTCACTTCCCGACCTTTCTGAAGCAACTGGCCATTAAAAATGTATAAGGGGGAGGATTATGCCCGGGCAGTGCTAAACCTCCATGGTGCTTATTCTCGCCAGTTGTGGTTTGCCGGGAAAAAAAAAGACCGCCGCCTTACCTCGGCCCCTACCCCCTGTTCCTCTGATTAGGACTAGGAATAAACCCTAAAATCCAGTTGTCTGGTCCTTGCAGGACCTGGCTGCAGAGGCCCTGCTAAAACCTGCTTTAAAGAGGGCCAAATTTTAAATTTGAGGCTTTCCAAAATTGGCTTTACTACAGAAAGAGAGGAGAGAAAAGAGAAAGGGAGAGAGAAAGTAGATAAAGAAGAGAAGAGAGGAGAGAAAGTAGAAAGGGAGAGAGAAAGTAGATAGAGGAGAGAAGAGAGGAGAGAAA
>NW_022446146.1:0-2527 GCF_009761245.1 Sapajus apella | reverse complement strand
CAGGGAGACATTGAGACAGAGCGCTTGGCACAGGAGGAGCGGGGTCAGGGCGAAGTCCCAGGGCTCAGGCGTGGCGCTCAGGGTCTCAGGCCCGGAAGGCAGTGTCTGTATTGGGGAGGCGCAACGTTGGGGATTCCCCATCTCCGCAGTTTCTCTTCCTCTCCCAACCTGTGTCGGGTCCTTCTTCCTAGATACTCACGACGGGGACCCAGTTCCCATTCCCATTGGGTGCCGGGTTTCTAGAGAAGCCAATCAGCGTCGCCGCGGTCCCGGTTCTAAAGTCCCCAGTCACCCACCTGGACTCAGATTCTCCCCAGACACCGAGGATGGCGGTCATGGCGCCCCGAACCCTCCTCCTGCTGCTCTCCGCGGCCCTGGCCCTGACCGAGACCTGGGCGGGTGAGTGCGGGGTCTGGAGAGAAACGGCCTCTGCGGGGAGGAGCGAGGGGCCGCCAGGCGGGGACGCAAGACCCGGGAAGCGGTGCTGGGTGGAGGGCCGGCGGGTCTCACCCCTCCTCGCCCCCAGGCTCCCACTCCATGAGGTATTTCTACACCTCCATGTCCCGGCCCGGCCGCGGGGAGCCCCGCTTCATCGCCGTGGGCTACGTGGACGACACGCAGTTCGTGCGGTTCGACAGCGACGCCGCGATTCCGAGAGCTGAGCCGCGGGCGCCGTGGATGGAGCAGGAGGGGCCGGAGTATTGGGACCGGGAGACACGGAACCTCAAGGACACCGCACAGCAAGACCGAGTGAACCTGCGGACCCTGCGCGGCTACTACAACCAGAGCGAGGCCGGTGAGTGACCCCGGCTGGGTTCGCAGGTCACGACCCCTCCCCATTCCCCACGGACGGCCCGGGTTGCCCCGAGTCTCCGGGTCCAAGATCCACCCCGGGGCTGCCGGACCCGCCCAGACCCTCGACCCGGGAGAAACTCGGGCGCCTTTACCCGGTTTCATTTTCAGTTTAGGCCAAAATCCCCGCGGGTTGGTGGGGCGGGGACGGGGACTTTTGCCTAAACTGAAAATGGGCGGGGCTGACGCGGGGGCGGGGCCAGGGTCTCACACGATCCAGAGGATGTACGGCTGCGACCTGGGGCCTGAGGGGCGCCTCCTCCGGGGTTACCGGCAGGACGCCTACGACGGCAAGGACTACATCGCCCTGAACGAGGACCTGCGCTCCTGGACCGCCGCGGACACGGCGGCTCAGATCACCCAGCGCAAGTGGGAGGCGGCCAATGAGGCTGAGGGGATGAGAGCCTACCTGGAGGGCACGTGCGTGGAGTGGCTCCTCAGATACCTGGAGAACGGGAAGGAGACGCTGCAGCGCGCGGGTACGAGGGGCCGGGGGCACCTCCCTGATCGCCTGTAAACCTCCCAGGCTGGCCTTGCAGAAGGAGGGGAGGAAAATGGGACCAACACTAGAATATCACCCGCCCTCCGGTCCTGAGGGAGAGGAATCCTCCTGGGTTTCCAGATCCTGTACCAGACAGTGTCTGAGGGCCTGCCCTGTTCTCTGATACCATTAAGGGTTGCAGTCTCTGAGGGAAAGGAGGGGAAGTCAATCCCTGGAATACTGATCAGGGGTTCCTGTGACCCCACAGCAGCGTTGGGCACCAGGATTTTTCCTCTCCTGCCTTGTCCTCTGCCTCACACTCAATGTGTGCGGGGGTCTGACTCCAGCTTCCTCTGAGTCCCTTGGCCTCCACTCAGATCAGGACCAGAAGTCCCTGCTCCCCACTCAGAGACTAGAACTTTCCAAGGAACAGGACATTATCCCAGGTGCCTGTGTCCAGGCTGGTGTCTGGGTTCTGTGCTCCCTTCCCCACCACAGGTGTCCTGTCCATTCTCAGGATGGTCACATGGGTGCTGCAGCAGTGTCCCATGAGAGATGCAAGATGTCTGAATTTTCTGACTCTTCCCTTCAGAGCCCCCCAAGACACACATGACCCACCACCCCATCTCTGACCATGAGGCCACCCTGAGGTGCTGGGCCCTGGGCTTCTACCCTGCGGAGATCACACTGACCTGGCAGCGGGATGGGGAGGACCAGACCCAGGACATGGAGCTCGTAGAAACCAGGCCTGCAGGGGATGGAAACTTCCAGAAGTGGGCGGCTGTGGTGGTGCCTTCTGGAGAGGAGCAGAGATACACATGCCACGTGCAGCACGAGGGGCTGCCCAAGCCCCTCATCCTGAGATGGGGTAAGGAGGGGGATGGGTAAGGAGGGGATGGGGAGGTCATGTCTCTTAGGGAAAGCAGGAGCCTCTCTGGAGACCTTTAGCTGGGTTGGGGCTGGGGGCTGGGACCTGGGATCAGGGCCCCTCACCTTCTCCTCCTTTCCCAGAGCCGCCTTCCCAGCCCACCATCCCCATCGTGGGCATCGTTGCTGGCCTGGCTGTCCTTGGAGCTGTAGTCACTGGAGCTGTGGTCGCTGCTGTGATGTGGAGGAAGAAGAGCTCAGGTGAGGAAAGGGTTAGGAATGGGGTCTGAGATTTCTTGTCCCACTGAGGGTTTCAAGCCCCAGGTA
>NW_022446145.1:0-2527 GCF_009761245.1 Sapajus apella | reverse complement strand
CACAGACATCAATTTAACTCCCTAAGATGATTTTACAACTAGACAACAATTATGCTAGATAGCTGCGTTTTTGATTTAGAGCAAGATGTTTCTGATTACGGCCTGCAGGTTCTTTCACACTGGAATATCCAAACGCAGCTTTTAGAAGAAACGTGTTTCTAACTCGCTGAATCTAAACATATATGCAACTTCCTAAGGTGAACGAACAAAAAACAGAGCAGCTTGAGAAAGAGGTTTCTCCAGTGTTTTAAACGAAGTCTTACTGCTAGGTCTTAAATGCGTGTGTAAGGCTGGAAATATCTGTTTCCAGATTACCCGAAGTAAAGATTTCAGAACCTCTGCACACACACATGAATTTAATTCCATAAGATGATTTTACAACTTGACAACCATTCTGCTAGATAGCTGCGTTTTTCTTTTAGAGCAAGATGTTTCTGATTACGGCCTGCAGATTGTTTCACACTGGAATATCCAAATGCTGCTTTTAGAAGAAACGTGTTTCTAACTCGCTGAATCTAATCATAGATGCAACTTCCTAAGGTGAACGAACAGAAAGCAGTGCAGTTTGAACTAGATGTTTGTCCTGTGTTTTAAATGCAGTCTTACCGCTAGGTCTTAAATGCCTGTAGAAGGCTGGAAATATGTGTTTCCCGATTCTCCAATGAAAGGATTTCTGAACTACTGCACACACACGTCAGTTTAACTATGTAAGAAGATTGTACAGCTTGACCACCATTCTGCTAGATAGCTGCGTTTTTGTTTTGGAGCAAGATATTTCTCATTACGGCCTTTAGTCTCAGTCATTCTGGAATATCCAAACGCAGCTTTTAGAAGAAACATGTTTCTAACTCGCTGAATCTAAACATAGTTGCTTCTTCCTAAGGTGAACGAACACAAAGCCGAGCAGTTTGAACAAGACGTTTCTCCAGTGTTTTCAACGCAGTCTTACTGTTAGATCTCATATGCCTGTATATGGCTGGAAATATCTGTCTCCAGATTCTCGAAGCAAAGTATTTCTGAACTGCTGCAAACACACATCAGTTTAACTCTGTATGTTGATTGCACAGGTTGACAACCATTCTGCTAGATAGCTGCGTTTCTGTTTTAGAGCAAGATGTTGCTGATTGCGGCCTGCAGGTTCTTTCACAATGGAATATCCAAATGCTGCTTTTAGAAGAAACGTGTTTCTAAATCGCTGAATCTAAACATAGATACAACTTCCTAAGGTGAACGAACACAAAGCAGAGCAGTTTGAACAAGACTTTTCTCCTGTGTTTTAAAGGCAGTCTTACTGTTAGTTCTCCTGTGCCCGTATAAGGCTGGAAATATCTCTTTCCAGATTCTCCAACGAAAGGATTTCTGAATTACTGCACACACACGTCAGTTTAACTGTATAAGAAGATTGTACAGCTTGACAACCATTCTGCTATATAGCTGCGTTTTTGTTTTAGAGCAAGATGTTTCTGGTTAGGGCCTGCAGGCCCTTTCACACTGGAATATCCAAATGCTGCTTTTAGAAGAAACGTGTTTCTAACTCTCTGAATCTAACATAGTTGTAACTTCCTAAGGTGAATGAACACAAAGCAGAGCAGTTTGAACTAGATGTTTCTCCAGTGTTTTAAACGCAGTCTTACTGTTAGATCTCATATGCCTGTATATGGCAGGAAATATCAGTTTCCAGATTCTGAAAGCAAAGGATTTCTGAACTGCTGCAAACACACGTCAGTTTAACTCTGTAAGAAGACTGTACAGCTTGACAACCATTCTGCTAGGTAGCTGCGTTTTTGTTTTAGGGCAAGATATTTCTCATTACGGACTATACTCTCAGTCATTCTGAAATATCCAAACGCAGCTTTTAGAAGAAACGTGTTTCTAACTCGCTGAATCTAAACATAGATGCCACTTCCTAAGGTGAATGAACACAAAGCAGAGCACTTTGAACTAGACTTTTCTCCAGTATTTTAAACGCAGTCTTACTGCTAGTTCTTATAAGCCTGTAAATGGCTGGAAATATCTGTTTCCAGATTCTCCATCGAAAGGATTTCTGAACTGCTGCACACACACGTCAGTTTAACTCTGTAAGAAGATTGTACAGCTTGACAACCATTGCGCTAGATAGCCGCGTTTTTGTTTTAGAGCAAGATATTACTCATTACCGCCTTTAGTCTCAGTCATTCTGGAATCTTCAAACGCAGCTTTTAAAAGAAACGTGTTTCTAAATCGCTGAATCTAAACATAGATGCAACTTCCTAAGGTGAACGAACTCAAAGCAGAGCAGTTTGAACTTGACGTTTATCCTGTGTTTTAAACGCAGTCTTACTGCTACGTCTTAAATGCCTGTGTATGGCTGGAAATATCTGTTTCAAGATTACCCGAAGAAAAGATTTCATATCCTCTGCACACACACATCAATTTAACTCCATAAGATGATTTTACATCTTGACAACCATTCTGCTAGATAGCTGCGTTTTTGTTTTAGTGCAAGATGTTTCTGATTACGGCCTGCAGGCTCTTTCACACTGGAATA
>NW_022446144.1:0-2527 GCF_009761245.1 Sapajus apella | reverse complement strand
AAACCCAAGAGCTGTGTGAGGGTTTCTGTGGGCGTGAGAGGATGGGGGAGTGGGGCCCCTGGATGGGCATGCAGCCTGCCCCTCCCCACCCCTTCCTGGCCAGCCACAGGAGCAGGCTGCAGGCTCTGGAGAGGGAGAACCACCAGCTGGCTGCTGGGATCCAGAGGTGGAAGGTGGGCAGGAGCTGGGCTGCCTGGGGTGGCGTGAGGTAGCCCCATCTGCAGTCAGGGCCCCCAAGGAACCCTCCTGAGGACCCTAGAGCCCTCCCCACACCTGAAGTCAGGGGCTTTGAGGATTAAAGTGGGAGGCCGGGTTCTGCCGCAGCCACAGCCCTTCCCCTTGGGACCTCAGCCTCCTGTGTGTTTAATGGGTCCCAAGCTCTCCACCCTGGCCCCGAGTACCGGGGTGCTCAGGCTCAAGGGTGTGGGGCCTCTGGTGCTGCCATGGCCCATCTGTCCATGAACGGAAAGGCTCTTGCCCCCAGCGTGAGCTGGGAACCTGCAGGCAGGAGCAGGACTTTGGCTGCCACTGGCACCAGAACCCTCAGCACCAGTTGCTAGGGGTGAGAGTCAGGTGCCCCAGGTCAGGGTGGCCTGAGCATGCCCACCCAAGGACAGTGACATAAGAATCCGGTCAATTTTGACAGCCTGAAGGGAGGGCAGCCACCCTGGAGCAGCCCAAGTGCTCCCGAGTCCTTGCCACCTGCCCTCTTCCCACAGGGCAGGTCCCAGCAGAGACCCCAGGCCGGCTCCCAGAGTCTGCAAGCGGAAGGTGGGCCCGACTTTGCCCTTCCCCACTCAGCCCACTGTGGCTTCTCTGGGGGACTACACAGGCATTTACCTGAGTGGGCACCAGCCAAGCCCCACCCACCAGCCTCCAGCCCCACAGCCTATGGATGGAGCCGCTGGGAGTCCTCGCTGGCCCATCAAGGGACAAGGGTTCCACAAACACCGATGGAGATTCCAGTCCCAGCTCTGCCCCAAACTGGCCAGTGGCCTTGACCAAGCCCCTCACTGTTTCTGAGGCTTATCTGCACAGTTCCATCTGCACACGGGGTGTGGGGCTCACCTGTACAGTTCCATCTGCACACCGGGTGTGGGGGCTCACCTGTACAGTTCCATCTGCACACGGGGTGTGGGGCTCACCTGTACAGTTCCATCTGCACACCAGGTGTGGGGCTCCTCTGTACAGTTTCATCTGTACACTGGGTGTGGGGTGGGGAAGGGCCTCTGGGGAGCTCTGACACTCAGTGATCCTATGACCCCGTTCAGTTTACCCACTGGCTCACCGTCCCTGCCACACAGTCTCCCTATCTCTATAGAACTGGGCCTGTGCCTCAGCTGAGTTGCCCAGCGGTCTTGGCGGAGCTAATCATGCACAGAACGGGGTGGGTACAAGGGAACAGGGTCCTGCTATCCCTGCCACACCCAGCAGCATCTCTGCCTCCCAGCCCCCACGAGCTGTGGGAGCCCAGGTCTGCCAAGGAGCCGGAATCTGCAATGTGGACCCCACCAGAGGCAGATAGGTGAGCTCAGGGACAGGCTGGGGTGGAGCTGGGACACTCCCCTCCAGGGATGAGAGATCAGTCTGGGGGTGGGGTGGGCCCTCCCAGGCAGAGATCTTGGCTCTGGTCTCCCATTGCCATGTGGACTGGGCTCTCTGGGATCACACTGGGCCCTTTTTTCCCAGAGCTGGAGGAGCTGAGACAGGGGCCATGTGGAGAAGGGAAGGCAGGGTCTGGGCCGGGGAGTAGGGGATGGAGTAGGGAGCCTGGCTTGTGGATCCAATGATTTGGGATGGGGGCTCTCCACTGAGCACTGAGGGCTCAGCCTAGACTCATCCCAGGCCTGGAACCCTGGCTGCACTGCCCTCAAACAACCTCAGCGTGGCCCTGAGAGGGGACGAGGTGTCACTCCTTGGTAGGGTGGACTCACCAACTGATGTGATGAAACAAGTGTGTTAGGGACCAAGGCTTTGTGGGCTCAGTCCTGTGCAGGACGTGGAGATGGAGGGCGACGTGAGCTCCTGGGCTGTGCAGTACTGTCTGTACAGGGAGCGCTGTGGGACTCAGGGGCAAAAGGAAAGAGGGAATTGCAGGATCTGGGGTTCAGGGCACGTGTTGGGCCTTCAGTCACCCGTGCAGCTTGGAGGGGACGGTGCGCCCTCTCGCTCCGTCCCCTGGTGCTGTTCCGTCAGCACTGCAACTGATGCCGCCATGGTGGCCTCTTCTTTGTGGCGAAGCACAGTCCCCAGGAAGGCCTCTGTGAGGCTAGAGCTCTGAACCCAAGGGGGAGCGAAGTTCTTGGGGAGGCCCCAGATCAGGACACGTGGCAGCCCCACCCTCCTCTGTCCCAGACTTCTTTGCAGGAGGTGGGCTCAGAGCTGGCCAAGATGCGGACTGAGCTCGAGAAGGTCTGCAATGTGCTGGAAGCCCAGCAGCCGGCCCTGGAGGCTGCCCAGGACCAGGCGCTCAGCAGCTGCCCCCCCCACCCCCTGCCCGTGCTGTGCTTCTGACAGGCCTGCACGG
>NW_022446143.1:0-2527 GCF_009761245.1 Sapajus apella | reverse complement strand
TGAATGGGTGTATAGGCTTTAATGAAAGACATCTGTCTCTAAAACAATACCGGAGCTATGTAGCAGAATGGCTGTCAAGGTGTATATTAAACGTAAAGAGTTAAACTATTGTGTGAATGTAGCAGTTCACTAACCCTTTCTTTGGAGAATCTGGAAAGAGTTATTTCCAGCCATATACAGACTCTTAAGAATTAGCTTTCAGATTGCATCTAAATCATACGAGAAACGTCTCTTTCAAACTGCTCCACTGTGTGTTCGTTCACCTTCGGAAGTTGCATCTATGTTTACATTCTGCGAGTTAGAAACACGTTTCTCCAAAAAGCTGCTTTTGGATATTCCTGAGTAAATGGGAGTATAGGGTTTAATGACAAATATCTGGCTCAAAAACAAAAACGGAGCTATGTAGCAGAATGATTGTCAACGTGTATATTAAACTTACAGAGGTAACCAATTGTGTGAATGTAGCAGTTTACCAACCGTTTGTTTGGAGAATCTGGAAAGAGATATTTCCAGCCATACACAGACTCTTAAGAATTAGCTATAAGATCGCATCTGAATCATACGAGAAACATCTCTTTCAATCTGCTCCACTGTGTGTTCGTTCACCTTCGGAAGTGGCATCTATCTTTAGATCCTGCGAGTTAGAAACACGTTTCTCCTAAATCTGGGTTTGGATATTCCTGAGTGAATGGGAGTATAGGGTTTAATGAGAAATATCTGGCTCTAAAACAAAAACGGAGCTATGTAGCAGAATCATTGTCAAGGTGTATATTAAACTTACAGAGTTAAACAATTGTGTGAATGTAGCAGTTCACTAACCCTTTCTTTGGAGAATCTGGAAAGAGATATTTCCAGGCATATAGAGACTCTTAAGAATTAGCTTTAAGATCGCATCTAGGAGTTCCGATCCAAGATGGTCGTTTAGTAAGAGCTCAGGATTGCAGCTCCCTGTGAAAGCATAGAGGCTGAGTGGACGCCGCGTTTTTATTGCCCACACACTAGGAAATTCCCGGGCAGAGGAGCTCCACGGTCGCCAGCGCGGCTGTTTCTGCCAGCGCGGCTGTGCCGGCCAGTGCCGCTGCTTTGCCCCGCGCGGCTGCTTTGTCGGCACTCCGGAGCCGCGGTTCTCCGTACAAAATACACCGGTCCAGGGGCCCTTTAGGCTGGCGATTGGAGCCACGGGAAGTCGCCCATACACCAGTTCAAAAAGGGGACTGAGCAGAGAACCAGGACAGTAGATTCCAGGACAGGAAAAAAAAAAAAAGCGCCACAAACCTCAGTGCTTCTGTTTAAGCCAGCGCAGTGAGTGGCCGCAGGGGAAAACAAACAGACCCCGGCGCCTCTTCAACAGGCCACTGGAACACCAACTTAAAAAAGGCTCTGAGGCAGGGAGCCAGGCGATCAGGCTCGGCTGGCCCCAGCCCCACAAAAGAACAGCAACCAGAAACTCTGGATTGAGAGTTTCACAGCAAGCGCAGCTGAACCCGGGACGGTCCAGCTCTGTCGGGGAGGGGCGTCCGCCATTACCGAGGCAGCCCGCCATTGCTGAGTCAAGCCGCCATTTGCTGAGGCAGCCCGCCGTAGACAAGGCAACCCGCCATTGCTGAGGCAGCCCGCCGTTGCCAAGGCAACCCGCCACAGCAGAGACTCCGCCCCAACAGAGGCGGGCCACCATCGCCAAAGCAGTTCTAACTACACCCATATAATCAGGACTGCAGGAAAGTTCACTCGGCAGCAGGGCGCAGCCCACAGCAGCTCAGCAAAGCTGCCATAGGCCGACAGTGACTAGGCGGCCTCCTTGCTGGGCTGCGCAGGTCTGAAGGAAAAAAAAAACAAGGCGGCAGCATAACGGAAACTCATAAATAAAACCCTAAATCCCTGGGACAGAGCACCTGGGAACAAAAAGCAGTTTATGAGTTCAGCTGCAGCAGACCTAAAAGTACCTGCCCAGCAGCTCTGAATGAACAACAACAGAGCTCACAACTCACCATTTGAGCTCCTATAAAGAAAAAACCGTCTCCTCAAGCAGGTCCCTGACCCCTATATATCCAAAAAGACACCTCATAAAAGAGATCAGATTGACACTAGGCGGGTATCCTTCTGGGACAAAGATAGAAGAAGAAGAAAACTGGTAACAACCCTTGCTGTTCAACAGCTGCTGCAGGTGAACCCTAGGCAAGCAGGGCCTGGAGTGAACCTCAGCAGACCTACAGCAGAGGGGCCAGACTGTCAGAAGGAAAACCAAGAAACAGAAATAACCTCATCATCAACAAACAGAACGTCAATCTGAAAGATTTGAGACCCAATCTGAAAGCCAGCAACTACAAAGTCGACAGGTGGATAAATCCTTAAGGATGGGAAGAAACCGGCGCAAAAAGGATGAAAACACCCGAAACCAGAACACCTCTCCTCCTAAAAGGGATCACAACTCCTCACCAGCAAGGGAACAAGGTTGGATGGAGAACGAGTGTGATGAAATGACAGAATCAGACTTCAGAAGGTGGGTAGTAAGAAACTTCTGTGAACT
>NW_022446142.1:0-2527 GCF_009761245.1 Sapajus apella | reverse complement strand
CACTGTGCCTGGCCTCAGATTAACTTTGGAATGCCCTTGGCCAAGAGGACGGGTCCATTCAGTTCGGTGGGGGGGCTTAGAATTTTATTTTTGGTTTATGTATGGATATACTGCATCTTGTTTACATAGTTATCTGTTAATGAACATTTGGGTTGTCCCATCTTTTTGCTATTTTGAATAATACAGCTATGAACATTGGTATGCAAGTGTCTGTTCAAGTCTCTGCTTTCAGTTCTTTGGGGCATATACCCAGAAGTGGAATTGTTGGCTTATGTTGTGATTCTATATTTAATTTTTTAAGAAACTGCCATACTATACCTGGCTAAAGATTTTTGATACATAATCATCTTATGGGGTTCATGTGATATTTTGATACATATATACAATGTGCAATGATCGTGTCAGGGTAATTAGGATTTCCATCATCTCAAACATGTATCATTCCTTTTGTGTTGAGAACATTCCAAATCTTCTATTCTAGGCATTGTGAAATATACAATGCATTATTGATAGCTATGGTCACCTAGTGCGCTGTCAAGCACCAGAACTTACTCCTTCTATCTAACTGTATAGATACCCGCAAACCAACCTCTCCATCCCCTCTCCCTCCCACCCTTCCCAGCCTCTGGTAGCCGCCACTCCATTCACTCAGTCTGTGAGATCCACATCTGAGCCCCCATGCAGGAGTGAGAGCATTTCGTATTTGCGCTTCTGGGCATTATACCTGGCTGAACTTAATGTCAATCCAACACACATGTATTGAGCATCAGCCATGGTGCCCGTTGAGACCTGGAGCCTCCAAGGAGCCCAAGTATAGACAGAGGAAACCTACATGTGTGGGACTCTAAAGGATGTGAAAGCTAGCCCTTACCACCTACAGCTGTGACAACAGCAGGGCCCATGAGCCCTGGGCTTAGCTGGGAGTCTCCCACCAGGATGGAGCCCAGACATCAGAAGCGACTCAAAAAGGAGTTCTTGGTCGGGCGTGGTAGGCTCATGCCTGTTATCCCAGCACTCTGGGAGGTTGAGGTGGGAGGATCACCTGAGGTTAGGAGTTCAAGACCAGCCTGACCAACATGGTGAAACCCTGTCTCTACTAAACAGAAAAAACTTAGCCAGGCTGAGGCAGAAGAATCACTTAAACCCGGGAGGCGGAGGTTGCAGTGAGCTGAGATTGCGCCATTGCACTTCAGCCTGGGCAACGAGAGTGAAACTCCATTTCCATAAAAAAAAAAGAGTTTCTTTCTTTCCCACTGACATGGGCCTCCTTCTCTCTGGGCCTCAACTTGATTGCCTCTTGGCCTTTTAGAGGGAAGAGAGGGAGATTCCTGAGTGAGACGACGCTCCCTAGCCCGCCTGACTATGCCAGCTGACTGGGAGGGCAGAGAGAAGTGATGGGCAGTGAAATTGGGCGCCTGAGAGAGACCCTTGAGGGAGCACACCAAGCCCAGGAGGACACTGCTGGGTGCGTAATGGTACCAGAGCATTCTCTGCAGGTGGGGTTGCAGGCAGCCCTGAATGACCCTGGTTGCAGGGCTCCATTGACAAGCCCCAGTCCCATCAGATCTATTGAAACCATTCGGCACACCGTGGCTTACCTGTGTGGCAGGCAGGTGTCACTGGGCCACACAGGGAAGGGTCAGTGCTGAGGAGAGTGGGTGAGTTGGCCTAAAGTGGGGTCCTCTACAGCCACGTAAAGTGTTTTGCTGGACTTAGCCAAGGGCAGAGGGTGAAATGGGCCCAATCGCAAAGCAGTTCCTAAAATGAGCCAGACAGAAGCCAGGACTCCAGTGCTCACTGTTCTTGTGGGACTCAAGTGAGACCCGGTCGCACTAGCTGTCCAGTGATGCTGAAGGAAGGAAGACCACCGCCCGCCTCGCTCCCGCTCTCCCAGCTCCTGTCATCAAACCTCCGGTAACCGGAGCTCCGCAGGCAGCCCTGGCTGCTGGGGACTCACGACAATGAGCCTCAGGCCCACCAAAGACGGGAGACGTGCCTTCCGCGTCAGCCAGGAGAAAGCTGCATCCCGTTTCGTTTTAGTGCTTATTGTATTTTATTATGTTTTAATATCCTGAATTTTGGCCACCTGTAATGTGGCCACAAGCTGATACTCCACTGACCAAAGTGTATCACCCACAGCTGCCCACTTCATGATTCTTTCACCCACAGCTGCCCACTTCGTGATTCTTAAGAGTGAAGGGGTGCGGGGGTAGGAGGGGGACCGCAGCAAATGGCCCCTTTCCATCTGTATCTTCACTTCATTCATTGTCCCCTGGCCAGCGTCATTCGCAGTTGGGACACAGACGCTGAGCCTGGCCCCACCAGCCACCTCATTTACCACCTGGAGGGGACGCAGCACTGCTAGATGTGATAAAGTCTTCTTAAGCAGCTGGGACTTTGGAGGTCGAGGCAGTAACTTCACCGCCAGCTCATAGCTCAGCAGCACCCTTGGGAGGTGTGGCAGGCTCAGCTCCTGCAGCTGTATTTTTAGTAGAGAGGAGGTTTCTCCATGTTGGTCAAGCTGGTC
>NW_022446141.1:0-2527 GCF_009761245.1 Sapajus apella | reverse complement strand
TTTTTTTTTTTTTTTTTTTTTTTTTTTGAGACGGAGTTTCGCTCTTGTTACCCAGGCTGGAGTGCAATGGCGCAATCTCGGCCCACCGCAACCTCCGCCTTCCGGGTTCAGGCAATTCTCCTGCCTCAGCCTCCTGAGTAGCTGGGATTACCGGCACGCACCACCATGCCCAGATCATTTTTTTTTGTATTTTTAGTAGAGACGGGGTTTCACCATGTTGACCAGGATGGTCTCGATCTCTTGACCTCGTGATCCACCCGCCTCGGCCTCCCAAAGTGCTGGGATTACAGGCGTGAGCCACCGCGCCCGGCCATTCACTCTTTCTTTAGATAAAAAGTATTTTTGTCGGGATAAGGGTTTTTGGGTAAGGGACTTTGTGTCCTGTGTCTGCTTTCTCAAGCTGACTGCTGCTAAATGGGTCTGTGGGGAGCAACATCAGCATTAACAGCGGACCTGTTAACAGAAGCTAATTTATAGACCCTTTCCAAACCTGTAGCACATTGTTACTCACAGTGAGGCCTGGAATAGCAAATAATTTATATGCACACTGAGGCTTGAGACGCAGTGCTCAGCTATGTGATTCTCACCCAGTCTTCTCGTAGGATCACATGACCAATTCAAAGCAATGCCATCACCTGGGCCCTCCCTACAGATTCTGTCTATTGTTCTGGGTGGAAACATCCCTGTTTTTAATTAAGCGCCTCACATACTTCTATGGTGAGGTGAGTCCAGGATCTAGTATGAGGGCTTCCAAATACTTTAGTGAGAGGTGAGTTCACCCTTTTGTTTTACAGAAAAAGGTCACAAGGGCTGCTCTCTTGAGTTTGGTAAGGGCAAGTCAGTGTGGCCTATATTTCCTTTACAGAAGCAGAAATTGCTGGCATGCATCCTTTTTTCTTAAAGTTATGGAATGTTTTAGAGAATATTACTGTGTTAAATGTTATTGTATTAGATATTTCCAGTCACCCAAATAAGTCAGAATTAGTTCTCTTAACTTACTTCACCTGTAGTCAAATTAAGAACTCAGCCCCGCCGGGTGCGGTGGCTCAAGCCTGTAATCCCAGCACTTTGGGAGGCCGAGGTGGGTGGATCACGAGGTCAAGAGATCGAGACCATCCTGGTCAACATGGTGAAACCCCGTCTCTACTAAAAATACAAAAAATTAGCTGGGCATGGTGACGCGTGCCTGTAATCCCAGGTACTCAGGAGGCTGAGGCAGGAGAATTGCCTGAACCCAGGAGGCGGAGGTTGCGGTGAGCCGAGATCGCGCCATTGCACTCCAGCCTGGGTAACAAGAGCGAAACTCCGTCTCAAAAAAAAAAAAAAAAAAAAAAAATACACTTGTCACCATCCTTTTCTTGGGATTGCGTTACTGTCCAATGAGTGCATAGTGAGGGCAGTACTGCTAACGCCTAAACAACACACTTGCATCAACTAGAGCTTTGCTTTGCTTTACATTGGTGCAATTAAAAAAAAAATACACTTGTATCTTTCTAATTGGAGTGTATGTTCCGGGCAACTTTTTACTCTAGGGTTGTAAACTTCAAGCAATTTTCAACCTTTAGCCCAAATAAAGTCCCTACTTAGCTTACCCCAGCTTTTTCCTTTTAGGTCAGAATATTTTTTAGAAAGTGTTGAAGGAGCCTTCATGAGAGAATCTCCCCTGGTTTTACTCTACTTACTATAATTCCAAGATTGCAGAGTTCACGTTGATTCCACCCAGAATCTGTGCATAAAAGCTGGCCTCTGCCTTGGATTCATGAGACAGGCTAGACTTTGGGTTGTAGTCATACAGAAACCTCACAGAAGACTTTTTTTTTTTTCTTTTTTTGTATCCTGAGAGGTCAACATAGACATCTTAAGCTGCACTCTTAGAGTGGAGTCCTTTGAGTTTATCAGATCTTGTCCAGTGACCTGCTACAGCTGAGTGAGAGGCTTCTGGTATCAGCAAAATCCTGTGGCAGAATCTGTAACTTTAAATGAGCACCTTAGCAGTAGGACTTCAGGCCCCAGAATATCTAGAGCTATAATCAAAGCTATGCCTCCTTATAAACTATGTTACTGAAGTAGGGTATTTTTGTTCTTTCTCTTAACTCAGAGTGAGCTGATCAGGGACAGGGGATATCACATCTGGATCCAGGGTTTGCAGCTGTACCAGGGAGGTTTTATTTTTTAATTCACACCCCACAAAGTCACCTTGGGTCTCGTGCCTGGATCACTATGGAAACATCAGCCCAGGGTCACTGAAGACAATCTAACCAACACCTGTGTACATTTGAAACATTTGAGAATGTCCTATGCAGACTGGGGTCAGACTGATAAGGTCTAATTCTGCTCCTGTTTCATAGGAAGAGAAATTATTCATCTAGGGTTTGTTTCTTCCTTCACAGAAAGTGTCTCCTTGCTTTGTACCTAGATGGGAGTTGTTCTAGTTTTCCTGTTCTTTGATAAAAAATGAGGTGATTTGATGATTTGAATACTCAAACTGACCAATCAGCCAATTCCTTCTCTTTCTTTTTTTTTTTTT
>NW_022446140.1:0-2527 GCF_009761245.1 Sapajus apella | reverse complement strand
CACTGTGCCTGGCCTCAGATTAACTTTGGAATGCCCTTGGCCAAGAGGACGGGTCCATTCAGTTCGGTGGGGGGGCTTAGAATTTTATTTTTGGTTTATGTATGGATATACTGCATCTTGTTTACATAGTTATCTGTTAATGAACATTTGGGTTGTCCCATCTTTTTGCTATTTTGAATAATACAGCTATGAACATTGGTATGCAAGTGTCTGTTCAAGTCTCTGCTTTCAGTTCTTTGGGGCATATACCCAGAAGTGGAATTGTTGGCTTATGTTGTGATTCTATATTTAATTTTTTAAGAAACTGCCATACTATACCTGGCTAAAGATTTTTGATACATAATCATCTTATGGGGTTCATGTGATATTTTGATACATATATACAATGTGCAATGATCGTGTCAGGGTAATTAGGATTTCCATCATCTCAAACATGTATCATTCCTTTTGTGTTGAGAACATTCCAAATCTTCTATTCTAGGCATTGTGAAATATACAATGCATTATTGATAGCTATGGTCACCTAGTGCGCTGTCAAGCACCAGAACTTACTCCTTCTATCTAACTGTATAGATACCCGCAAACCAACCTCTCCATCCCCTCTCCCTCCCACCCTTCCCAGCCTCTGGTAGCCGCCACTCCATTCACTCAGTCTGTGAGATCCACATCTGAGCCCCCATGCAGGAGTGAGAGCATTTCGTATTTGCGCTTCTGGGCATTATACCTGGCTGAACTTAATGTCAATCCAACACACATGTATTGAGCATCAGCCATGGTGCCCGTTGAGACCTGGAGCCTCCAAGGAGCCCAAGTATAGACAGAGGAAACCTACATGTGTGGGACTCTAAAGGATGTGAAAGCTAGCCCTTACCACCTACAGCTGTGACAACAGCAGGGCCCATGAGCCCTGGGCTTAGCTGGGAGTCTCCCACCAGGATGGAGCCCAGACATCAGAAGCGACTCAAAAAGGAGTTCTTGGTCGGGCGTGGTAGGCTCATGCCTGTTATCCCAGCACTCTGGGAGGTTGAGGTGGGAGGATCACCTGAGGTTAGGAGTTCAAGACCAGCCTGACCAACATGGTGAAACCCTGTCTCTACTAAACAGAAAAAACTTAGCCAGGCTGAGGCAGAAGAATCACTTAAACCCGGGAGGCGGAGGTTGCAGTGAGCTGAGATTGCGCCATTGCACTTCAGCCTGGGCAACGAGAGTGAAACTCCATTTCCATAAAAAAAAAAGAGTTTCTTTCTTTCCCACTGACATGGGCCTCCTTCTCTCTGGGCCTCAACTTGATTGCCTCTTGGCCTTTTAGAGGGAAGAGAGGGAGATTCCTGAGTGAGACGACGCTCCCTAGCCCGCCTGACTATGCCAGCTGACTGGGAGGGCAGAGAGAAGTGATGGGCAGTGAAATTGGGCGCCTGAGAGAGACCCTTGAGGGAGCACACCAAGCCCAGGAGGACACTGCTGGGTGCGTAATGGTACCAGAGCATTCTCTGCAGGTGGGGTTGCAGGCAGCCCTGAATGACCCTGGTTGCAGGGCTCCATTGACAAGCCCCAGTCCCATCAGATCTATTGAAACCATTCGGCACACCGTGGCTTACCTGTGTGGCAGGCAGGTGTCACTGGGCCACACAGGGAAGGGTCAGTGCTGAGGAGAGTGGGTGAGTTGGCCTAAAGTGGGGTCCTCTACAGCCACGTAAAGTGTTTTGCTGGACTTAGCCAAGGGCAGAGGGTGAAATGGGCCCAATCGCAAAGCAGTTCCTAAAATGAGCCAGACAGAAGCCAGGACTCCAGTGCTCACTGTTCTTGTGGGACTCAAGTGAGACCCGGTCGCACTAGCTGTCCAGTGATGCTGAAGGAAGGAAGACCACCGCCCGCCTCGCTCCCGCTCTCCCAGCTCCTGTCATCAAACCTCCGGTAACCGGAGCTCCGCAGGCAGCCCTGGCTGCTGGGGACTCACGACAATGAGCCTCAGGCCCACCAAAGACGGGAGACGTGCCTTCCGCGTCAGCCAGGAGAAAGCTGCATCCCGTTTCGTTTTAGTGCTTATTGTATTTTATTATGTTTTAATATCCTGAATTTTGGCCACCTGTAATGTGGCCACAAGCTGATACTCCACTGACCAAAGTGTATCACCCACAGCTGCCCACTTCATGATTCTTTCACCCACAGCTGCCCACTTCGTGATTCTTAAGAGTGAAGGGGTGCGGGGGTAGGAGGGGGACCGCAGCAAATGGCCCCTTTCCATCTGTATCTTCACTTCATTCATTGTCCCCTGGCCAGCGTCATTCGCAGTTGGGACACAGACGCTGAGCCTGGCCCCACCAGCCACCTCATTTACCACCTGGAGGGGACGCAGCACTGCTAGATGTGATAAAGTCTTCTTAAGCAGCTGGGACTTTGGAGGTCGAGGCAGTAACTTCACCGCCAGCTCATAGCTCAGCAGCACCCTTGGGAGGTGTGGCAGGCTCAGCTCCTGCAGCTGTATTTTTAGTAGAGAGGAGGTTTCTCCATGTTGGTCAAGCTGGTC
>NW_022446139.1:1650-2528 GCF_009761245.1 Sapajus apella | reverse complement strand
ATCTGGAAAGAGATATTTCCAGCCATATACAAACTCTTAAGAATTAACTTTAAGATTGCATCTAAATCATACGAGAAACGTCTCTTTCAAACTGCTCCACTGTGTGTTCCTTCACCATCGGAAGTTGCATCTATGTTTAGATTCTGCGAGTTAGAAACACGTTTCTCCAAAAAGCTGCATTTGGATATTCCTGAGTGAACGGGAGTATAGGGCTTAATGAGAAATATCTGCCTCTAAAACAAAAACGGAGTTGTGTAGCAGAATGATTGTCAAGGTGTATATTAAACTACAGAGTTAAACAATAGAGTGAATGTTGCAGTTCACTAACCATTTCTTTGCAGAATCTGGAAAGAGATATTTCCAGCCATATACAGACCATGAAGAATTAGCTTTAAGATCGCATGTGAATGATACGAGGAACGTATCTTTCAAACTGCTCCACTGTGTGTTCGTTCACCTTCTGAAGTTGCATCTATGTATAGATTCTGCGAGACAGAAACACGCTTCTCCAAAAAGCTGCGTTTGGATATTCCTGAGTGAATGGGAGTATAGGGTTTAATGAGAAAGATCTGGCTCTAAAACAAAAACGGAGCTATGTAGCAGAATGATTGTCAAGGTGTATATAAAACTTACAGTGGTAAACAATTGTGTGAATGTAGCAGTTCACTAACACTTTCTTTGGAGACTCTGGAAAGAGATATTTCCAGCCATATACAGACTCTTAAGAATTAGCTTTAAGATGGCATCTAAATCATACGAGGAACGTCTCTTTCAAACTGCTCCACTGTGTGTTCGTTCACCATCGGATGTTGCATCTATGTTTAGATTCTGCGAGTTAGAAACACGTTTCTCCAAAAAGCTGCGTTTTGATATTCCTC
>NW_022446139.1:1209-1550 GCF_009761245.1 Sapajus apella | reverse complement strand
TTCACTAACCCTTTCTTTGGAGAATCTGGAAAGAGATATTTCCGGCCATATAGAGACTCTTAGCAGTTAGCTTTAACTTCGCATCTAAATCATACGACAAACGTCTATTTCAAACTGCTCCACTGTGTGTTCGTTCACCTTCGGAGGTTGGATCTATGTTTAGATTCTGCGAGTTAGAAACACGTTTCTCCAAAAAGCTGCGTTTTGATATTCCTCAGTGAATGGGAGTATAGGGTTTAATGAGAAATATCTGGCTCTAAAACAAAAACGGAGCTATGTAGCAGAATAATTGTCAAGGTGTATATTATACTTACAGAGTCCAACAATTGAGTGAATGTAGC
>NW_022446139.1:0-1109 GCF_009761245.1 Sapajus apella | reverse complement strand
AAGTTGCATCTATGTTTAGATTCTGCGAGTTAGAAACACGTTTCCCCAAAAAGCTGCGTTTGGATATTCCTGAGTGAATGGGAGTATAGGGTATAATGAGAAATATCTGGCTCTAAAACAAAAACGGGGCTATATAGCAGAATGATTGTCAAGGTGTATATTAAAGTTACAGAGTTAAACAATTGTGTGAATGTAGCAGTTCTCTAACCGTTTCTTTGGAGAATGGAAAGAGATATTTCCAGGCATATACAGACTCTTAAGAATTAGCTATAAGATCGCATCTAAATCATACGAGAAACGTCCATTTCAAATTGCTCCACTGTGTGTTTGTTCACCTTCGGAAGTTGCATCTATGTTTACACTCTGCGAGTTAGAAACACTTTTCTCCTAAAAGCTGCGTTTGGATATTCCTGAGTGAATGTGAGTATAGGGTTTAATGAGAAATGTCTGGCTCTAAAACAAAAACGGAGCTATGTAGCAGAATGATTGTCAAGGTGTATATTAAACTTACAGAGTTAAACAATTGTGTGAATGTAGTAGTTCACTAACCCTTTCTTTGGAGAATCTGGAAAGAGATATTTCCAGCCATATACAGAATCTTAAAATGAGCTTTAAGATCGCATCTCAATCATACGAGAAAGGTCTCTTTCAACCAGCTCCACTGTGTGTTCGTTCACCTTCTGAAGTTGCATCTATGTATAGATTCTGCGAGTTTGAAACACGTTTCCCCAAAAAGCTGCGTTTGGATATTTCTGAGTGAATGGGAGTATAGGGTTTAATGAGAAATATCTGGCTCTAAAACAAAAACGGAACTATGTAGCAGAATGATTGTCAAGGTGTATATTAAACTTACAAAGTTTAACAATTGTGTGAATGAAGCAGTTCACTAACCATTTCTTTAGAGAATCTGGAAAGAGATATTTCCAGCCATATAGAGACTCTTAGGAATTAGCTTTAAGTTCGCATCTAAATCATATGAGAAACGTCTATTTCAAACTGCTCCACTGTGTGTTCGTTCACCTTCGGAGGTGCATCTATGTTTAGATTTTGCGAGTTAGAAACACGTTTCTCCAAAAAGCTGCGTTTTGATATTACTCAGTGAATGGGAG
>NW_022446138.1:2390-2528 GCF_009761245.1 Sapajus apella | reverse complement strand
GTCCCATCGGGGGATGATGCCCCGGCAGTTGATGAAGTCCCATCGCTGGATGACCCCTGGCTGTTGACGACGTCCCATCGGGGGATGACACCCCGGCAGTTGACGACGTCCCAGCGGCGGATGACGGCCCGGCAGTTG
>NW_022446138.1:0-2380 GCF_009761245.1 Sapajus apella | reverse complement strand
CGTCCCAGCGGCGGATGACGGCCCGGCAGTTGACGACGTCCCAGCGGTGGATGCCCCAGTAGTTGATTATGTCCCGTTGTAGGATGATTCCCCAGCAGTTGATGACGCCCCAGCAGTGGATGATGTCACATCGGTGGATGACCCCTCCGTCCTATCGGTGGATGATGACCCTGATACCCCAGCCGTGGATGATGACTCAGCTGTGGATGAAACCGAACAGTTGTTTTCAAGAAAAGTCTAGTACACAAGTCATTAGTGAGATTTATCAAGAAAAAAGGGAAATCACAAAATTAATATCAGAAATTAATAGGAAGACATAACCACAGAGAGAGCAGAAATGACAAAACAATGAGTGGATATTATGAATACATAACTTGTTTTAAAGCAACGTTTTGTTTCACTTGGGCTGGTGGCCATACGCTGCAGTAGCCAGCCAACAGTGAGAGTCATCTCGTGGAGGAGGCTTGGGTTGAGGCAGAGGGTCTTTAACCCGCATGCACAAGCGAGCTGCCACGAGGGGATGGAAACCAGGCAACCAACCAAGTGCTGCACGGAGTTCCTGCCTGTCCCTCTCCTCACCATTTTCAGCTGGCAGGGCTTGAGCATTTTAGGGCTTGGGAAGACAATATTACTAAATCTACTACAAGACATCACTGATCCTTATGTGCTCCGACCAGCTGCTGAGCAAATTAACTTGATAACTGAAGTGGGCCGCACTGGCCCGTGTGGTCCCCCAGTCCTCTTAGAATTTGTGAGCTTGGGGCCGACTGGAGCGTGGACGGTGGGAGGAGGGGGAGGATCGGGAAAATAACTGATATTAGGTTTGATATGTGGATGATGAAATAGCCTGTGCCACAAACCCTCATGACACACGTTTACATAGGTACCAAACCTGCTCATCCTGCACAGGTTCCCCTGAACTTAAAAGTTAAACAGAAAAGGATCTGTGAGCTGCCCCAAACACCTGGGGATCTTTGTGCTTTTCACACTGATGACGACGCCAGTCTGTGGGGAGATGTGCCTGTTAACTGCCCTGGGTTGTGTGACCACGGAGGCCACTTTATAACGATGGGCAGCGTCTGGGACCTCCTTAGGGCTTATACACGAATGCTGGACTCCCTGCGTGGTGGCGAACGCCCCCATGATGGAGAGCATGCCAGTAGTTGCCAGTGTCAGCAGAGGCCCACACTCCTGGGTTCGTGTTTTCTCTTTTTCATTCAGGAACTCGGGAGCTGGGCCACCCCTTGGCCCTTCAGGGTCTCCACCTGAGCAGTGAGGATAATAAACCAGACCCAGGGATGGCTCTGGTGAGGGTGGAGGAGTCACTGTACAGACAGAGTAGAGTGGGGCTGGATTTTATTTTTTAGAAGTGGACACTGGCGAATGGGCTGTGTAAACAGGAAGTCTGTCCTGAGAACACACACAGCCTCGCCTACATAGAAGCTCCACATTCACATCACATGATGCGGCCTCACACGAGACACCGCCAATCCTCAAGCACCCAACTCAGTGCCACCCAAAAGGGAGCACAGCTGCTGCCTCAAAATCTGGCCATGGTATTTCCCTGGGGAATTCAGGTTTTTAAAAAACACTTGCACTATGCTTACTCCTATCACAATCCCAGAATCAGGGTGGCACTTCACACTGACACCAGCTTTTTCTTGACAATAATTCCAGAATACTTACCAGGGTCACACTTCAGACGAACACCGGCACTCTCTGCAATGCAGAAACAAAGCTTTATGAGGGGCATGTCGTGCTGTGGATTGTTTGCACAACGTTCTGTTTCTCTCAATGAATACTGTCAACCTGATCAGAAACGTAGTCAACTGCTACAGTAATCAAAACAGCATGGTACTGGTACTGAAACAGGGATGTGGACCAATGGAACAGAACAGAGCTTCATTGGGCAGGACAGAACGGGCGGCCACAGAGGCCTGGGATAGATGTTCTGTCCCCGCAACACAGCAGGGAGCACGCTTCATGGCGTGCTGATGCTTACTGAATGGTACAACTGAGGACTGGGTGATTCTGTTTGACACGGCAAGTCTACTTCGCCGCTACAGGCAGTGCAGCATGTTAGTTTACAGATTAGCCTTTGGTGTTAGAGAGATCCAGCTGTGGGTGTGTCTCGTGAATAATTTGCTTAACTGAGACTCACACTCCTCATCTCTATAATGAATAGAACCAAACTAATAATGCCTCAAAGTGACTGTGATGCTTCAAGGAGGCAACATAGAGAAGTGACCACATAGTATCCAAGACTCCAATGTGTATCAGTCATCCTTTTCATTTTAGTAACTTAAGCAGTTGTTATTAAGGACAGTCATGTGGCATAGTGACATTTTGATCAATGATTACTTACATGGCTGGGGTCAGA
>NW_022446137.1:0-2528 GCF_009761245.1 Sapajus apella | reverse complement strand
AACTGTGTGAGCTTAGCCCTGCTTCAGCTGAAACAGGCACTGAGAGGTGTAACCGTGGCTCTCCATTTAGTCCATATCAATCACTGAATTGTCATGTCTCTCTCTGGTTTTGTCTTAAGCACCTTTTAGAACAGATAAGAAGCAGTGTTTAGAAAGTCAGCACAACTAACGGGTGTAGTGTAGGTTGTTAAATCTCTGGGGCACATATGACTAAGCTTTCATTTCTGAACAATTGTGATAACAGTTTCAGAAAGGGCCATTTCTGGACCTTTTACTTTTGACTCGAATATTTTGACAAAAATTTACATGCATCTTTATAGCCAACGATCCTCATCTACAAGAATGATGATCACTGTTATCACCATTATTCAGAAGAGGCAACTGAGTCTCAGTCAGGCAGGTTAATCAATGTACCCAGATGGATAGGGCACACTGATGGCAGAGCTCTAGTATGAAATTGAGCTGACTACTGAAAATGGCCACATTTTTTAACTGCTATGCAAAGTAATGTATTAAAGAGAAGCCATTTTAAAATCAGGAATATATACATTTGTGGTCTATACAACTTGAAAGTGTTTACCTGTTGTTTGCTGAGTTTTCTGTGGGGTAGAATCAAGGACACTGGCTCTGAGGATGGCCTTCCAGCTGATTGTCAGTCCTACCTGTAGCCACTCCTCGACCCCCTGCCACAACCACCCTCAACTCTTTATATTCCAGCACACTTTGTGCCTTTGTTTCAGCTGTACCATCTGCCTTTAATGTCCTCCTCCTGTCTCACCAGCCCAAATCCTGCTCATTCCTTACACTCTGGCTCAATTGTCACCTTCACCCAGAAACTGGGAACTAGAAGAAAGTTAAACGATGGTTGTTTGAGTTGTGAACCTAGCATGTGGTTTGGTGCATTTGACACTATTGTGAATGAAGTTATACTGCATTGGAGAATCCTTGTGTTTGTCAAGTTAGGGCAGACAGTTCCAATTTTCTGTATCCACTGTGATTCTCCAAGAACAGAAGAGGATTTCTCTCTACAACAGGGAAAGCAGGGCTGTAAAAGTTGCCATTCCAACTGTGAAATCTGTAATTTCTTTATATGTGAGATAAAATGTAAGCATGAGGGAAGGTGCCATGTTCTTACATATAAATGGAAAAAGTACTAAGAATGTTTAATAATCTTTTGATCCCTCATGAAATTGTTGACACTCTGCTCCTCTTTTTACAGTTTGGGTTTATTAGAATTACATGACAAATGGCATATCGGGTTTCTATGACTTCTATGAGGAAAAGGAATAAGCTATACATGCATCTGTGGGTTATGTATTGTTGGTGATCACATTAGGCAGCTTCAGTGCGACAATAATCCCTCCAAATCCCAGTATACTTGTCACTTGACTTTATGCATTAGCAGTAGCTCCTTATTGAGGCAGCTCTGCCTGATCAGTCTCACTGAAAGTTGAGAAGCGCTCATTCTGGGCACTGGGCTGAAGAAGCAGCCCTTATCTGAGATACATGGTTCTTGCGGTAGAGGGAAAAGAGTAAGATATCTAAAGAAAACAATCAATGACTTAAAACTTCTGCTTGGAAGTGGAGTGTGTACACATGCTCACTTTGCACTGACCGAATCAAGTCACATGACTGAGTCTGATGGCAATGGGGCATAGATATTTATCACTTTCGTTGGAGGCACTGCCAGTAAAATTGCAGAATTTGAGGACATACAGTCATAAAACAAGGGCAAGTGGCCAGGCACAGTGGCTCATGCCTGTAATCCCAGCAATTTGGGAGGCCAGAGCAGGTGGATCACTTGAGCCCTAGAGTTTGAGACCAACCTAGGTAACATGGAGAAACCCTGTGTCTACAAAAAATACAAAAATATAAAAATTAGCTGGATGTGGTGTCATGTGCTTATAGTCCCAGCTACTCAGGAGGCTGATATTGGGGGATCGCTTGAGCCCAGGAGATCAAGGCTGTCATGAGCCGAGATCATGCCACTGCATTCCAGCCTGGGTAACATAGCGAGACCATGTTTCAAAAAAAGAAGAAGGGTCAGAGAGTTGTTGTTATGGTTATACAGTTGATCATGATTAACTTAGATATTACTTATAATGGGTGTGATGTCTATTACTGATTATCATAGCCTCAATTATGTTTCTCCCAAAAAAATTATGTTTGATATCCTAACCCTCAGTGCCTAAGAATGTGACTATCTTTGAGGATTGGGTTTTTAAAAAGATAAGTAAGGTTAAATGAGTTTGTTGGAGTGGGCTTTAATCCAATATAACTGGTACTCTGGTAAGTAGAGGCGATTAGGACACAGACAGGTAAAGAGGAAAGACCATGTGAAGATGCAAGGATAAGGTGGCCAAGAATAAAGACAAAACAAAATCAACCCTGCTGACACCTTGATCTTGGACATCTGGCCTGCAGAATTGTGACAAAATAGATTTCTGTTGCTGAAGCCACCCAGACTGTGGTACTTTGTAATGGCAGCCCTAGCAGAGACTAAGTAATAAATCAGCAGATTTGATGAC
>NW_022446136.1:0-2529 GCF_009761245.1 Sapajus apella | reverse complement strand
ACTGCAGTTATGTGAATTCTTCCTGAACTTCCCCTTCCCATCTCCTAATTTCCCATCCTACAAAATTGTTCAGCATTCCTCTCTGGATTTCACTTCTTCCCTCCAGACACTTCTACTTTTTACACATATGAGGCTATATTATGTTTGCTTAATACATTTAATATATTATTAACAATAACATAGACATACATTTTATATTTATATTATATGTGTAGGCTATGTTATTACTTGTATAATGCATTAGCTTATATTTAAAGTGTGCTTCACCAATTAAAATGCTAAATGTATACTTGTCTAAGGCTGTATTATTGTTTGTATAATGTATTAGTTTGTATTGAAAGTGTTTCATCCATTAGAATACTATAAATTCCTTAAAATGCAAATTAATGTTTTAAATCTTACAACTTTCGCACACTGAACATCGTGTATTAAAAAGTATAATATGAATTAAATAGGAGGTTTTGAGGAGTTGGTAAACTTAAGCAATGAGGAAGAGAGGTCATTTCAGGAATGAGGTAATGGTTTGACTAATGTATAAAAGTGGGAGGGAGTGTGGGAACTAAGACATCTTCTACAGAGGTGTGTGTTAAATAGCATCTGGATAAGGTGAACAGAATCAACTTAAGGAGAGTCTGCTAAATGATAGCAAAGTAGAGTTTATCAAATGCAGTTCTGAGTTAATCACAGCAGGATGAAGGGATTGAGATATCTCTTTTCCTCCCTTTTATTTATTTCCCTAAATCTAAGGCACCATATGACTAGGACATGACTTTTTGTTTGTCTGATATGTGTCAAACCAAAAGGGAAGACAACGTATTTAGATATAAATTGTTAACTGCACTATCAAACCACGCTGGACTTTCTTACAATCATTTCTATGAACTGCCCATTCCCTCAATCTACAATTGAGGACAAAGAAGTCTCCAGTAGAGCAGGATATCAATTATTTGTTAACATTTGATCCATGAGACTGGATAGTCTCTTAGTCAGTTTAGGCTGCCATAACAAATTACCATAGACTGGGTGGCTTAAACGACAGAAACATATTTGTCACAGTTCTAGGTGTTGGAAGTCCAAGATTTAGTTGCCAACAAGACCCAGCAGATGGCTGGGTCCTTGCTGCATACTCACATGGCCGAGAGCAAAGAGAGAAGCAGCAACCTCTCTCGTTTCTTTGCTTATAAGGCACTAATTCAATCATAAGTGCTGTACCCTTGTGATTTAATTACCCCCCAGAGTTCTGACTTTAAATTGCATCACATTCATGATTATAGTTTCAACATAAATTTGATGCTGGGGTTGGGAGGGGATGGCGGTGCAAACATTTCAGTCAATAGCAATCGGAAATGTCTTTCCCAGAAATGAGACATTGAGAATGAGAGAAAGTTACTCTGCCTGATGATGGGAATTGTAACATATAAGTTCAAGAATTATTACAGCGCCAGGTACAGTGGCTCATGCCTGTAATCCCAGCAGCTGAGGTGGGCAGATCATTTGAGGTCAAGAGTTTGAGACTAGTCTGGCCAATAGGGGAACCCAGCCTCCACTAAAAATACAAAAATTAGCTAAGCATGGTAGTACACACCTGTAGTCCCAGCTACTCAGGAGGTTAGGTTATGAGAATTATTTGAACCCAGGGCCCAGAGGTTACAGTGAGCTGAGATCGCACCACTGCACTGTAGCCTGGGCAACAGAGAAAGACTCCATCTCAAAAAAAAAAAAAAAAAGAGAAAAGGAAAGAAAAGAAAAAGAGAATCATAGAATCATTGTAGGTCAGGCTCTACCTCACAAACCAATGAATCACAGGAAAACAGAAGGAGACAGAAGAGTGAAGCAGATTTGTGGAATAAAACAAAGAAGAGTCAATTCAAAGAAAATTGCCTGGTACCTAGTTCTTGCTTTAAGTTCATTCTTGAGACTAGGCTATATCCCTTCCAGTGGCTCTCCGAGATGATTCTGACTCTGTATCCTATTGTTTAAGTTCTCTTTTTGTCTCTGTTTTTCTTTGCTAGCTTACGTTGTATTGCATTATTTGTAACTAAATAGTCATGCACAAATTATAGAGATTATGTAGTGTGGTTTTCAGCTCAAACACACAAATATCAAGAAACATGAGACCTAAGGTTTTTATACACGGAATTTTGATCCAATAGTATATACAACAACTCATTAGGCTGGGAAATGAGATATGCTATTTCACAGTACGTCATTACACAAGATTAAGTTGGGGGGTAAATACAGCATCATTTTTACAATTGGTTATTAGTTGCAGAATAATTTATAATAGAATATGGACTATTAATATTACATGACTTTTTTTCCTCCGGATTTGCCTTGTTTTCTTAAAATTGGTAAGGCTATGTGAGTAAGTACTTTCAGTTAATAACATGCCCATGGACAGGAGCTAGTGTTACCTAAGTAAAGATTGATCATAAAAACAGAAACTCACACTGTAACAAATTTAGAGGAAAAAGTAAGAAGAAATAATGTCAGAAACTAAACCTGACCATTTTTGTGTTTGTGTGTGAA
>NW_022446135.1:0-2530 GCF_009761245.1 Sapajus apella | reverse complement strand
TTTGAGTTTTTGATTAGCCTTTCCAAAGGAGGCAATCAGCTATGCATCTCTCTCAGTGACAGGCAGGTTGTCCCTAAGCAGTTTCCAGCTTGGCTTTTCCCTTTAGCTTAGTGATTTAGGGGCCCCAAGATTTATTTTCCTTTCACACACCTAAGAGACTAAAAATGTGAGTACATATACACACAGATACACACTCCAAACTCTCTTCATAGAAGGGCTTCCTTGTTCTTGTATTCATCCCCCTTCATCCTGTTCAGGGATGAGCTTCCTGGCTTTCATTTACCAGAGCAAGCTTGACAGTGCTGTGGATAGGAAGCAGGCCTACCCTTTCTGTGTGTTTGTGTTCTGTGTGATTTTTTAGGGATATGTGTATGTTGTTGAGCTTTATTTTTTATCTAGATTGTGTTTATGTCAGGAGGTTGCCTGAGATAAAACTGAAGCTTCATAGTTTAGCCTTTAGTTGTGTTTCATAGTTTAACAGTTATGGATTCAGTTAATCTAGTACCTCTGATTTCACAAGGGAGTATAATAAATCTTTTCTCAGTTCATAGTAACTTTGTATAGTTGGTTAAGACAGATTAAAATGAGACAAACAGTGCTTCACGTGGTAAGTAGATGCTTACCTTTAATCTCTGTGGTGTCTTGATTAAATCACTTTCTGCTTCTGTTTCTGTGCATTTGGAAAAGTTCACTGCTTTTTGGTTCCTGTGGATCATCTGAGAACACACTTGGGGATTCATGAGTTAATCACCCTCTGGCTGTTTTTAACATCATGAGCTTACATGGAGTTTAAGGATGTCTGGGCTCTCTGTGCTCTTATCTGGAGTTGTCTGAGGAGGAAAATAAGCAGATATGGTAGAATGATGAGACAAGTTAGCATGCAAGTGCAGTAAGGAATTTCATTTTGGATGTTTTTAGTTAGAGTTTTCTGCAGGATGTTCTGTTTTCTAGGCAATTTGTAGATTTTTACACTGCTTTATAAAAAGCTCTTTCCCCAATTGGTACCTTTGAATTCTTCTTCAGTATTTATGGGAGGTCATATTCTTGAATTAGATGTTCTGCATTACCTTACCAAAGATGACTCTACCAGTAGTGAAGCCAACAAGGAAAAAGATCTGCTGCTCTGGGTATCTAAAAGATCACTTCATCTTGGTACTCACGGGACTGCCTCATTCTTTGTGTGGCTGTAGAGCGTTCACTCCATCGACTGAATGTAACATGCTTTAGTAGTCCCCGCCGCTTTTCCTGTTATATCAGTGCTGAAGTACATAATGCTTACATGTAAATACATCATCGCCCACATTTCCAACTTGTTTTCCATTAACATTTTATCGGTATATACTTCCAGCAACAAGGTTTTAGTGTGTCTGTTTTCTTATACACTCAACAGTACAGAGTGCTACTAGAGTTTATCTGATTGGTGAAAATGTTATTTTATTCTGATTTTTAACTTATATATCTCTCATTACAAAGTTTGGGCATCTTTTCATGTGAATGAGTCATTTGTAATTCTTTTTCTGAGAGCTCACTCTTCCTATATGCCACCTATTTTTTGATTATATGGTTTCTGTTTTATTATTGATATGTAGAAGCTTTAGATATATTAAGCAAATTAGCTCCTGGTGATATGACTTATACTGTTGCTTTTAAGTTTGTTTGTCCTTTGACTTTGCTTACCATGTTTTGCCATGAGGAAATTTTTTATATTGATGTAATGGAATTACATCTAATTTTAAGAATTGCTTTCAAATTTTGTGTTACACTCAAAACATTTCAGATATTACATTTATCATATTCTGAATACCCACCTCAGCCTCTCAAAGTGCTAGGATTACAGATCCAATAGTGGCTGGAGCCACTGCACCCAGCTACTCAAGGCAAATATTGAGCCAGTGTGCTTGGCCATCCAAGGTTCCACCCTGGGTAGGGGAGCTCTGAGCACTGGCGTCGGAGGGAGCACAGCTTCTCGGCTGAACTCTGGGATAGACACATTTCCTGATGGGCAGAGCATTCCAAGGCTTCTCACTCACATCTCCTACAACCCCAAGTCTTGGGATGCCTCAAACCCATACACTACATGGACCAGCCTTCATTGAGCAGCAGTGTGGGACAGACAGGCCAGGGTGGGCACGTAGAGGAAAGAGACCCAGACTTTGCCTCAAGGAGACAACATTCAAGCAGGGACAGAATTACTCCAGAGTGTGGCAGACTAAGGGACCAAAGCCTCTGATTTTCTTCCTTCCTTTATTTCTTTGTTTCTCTCTTTCTTTCTTTCTTTGTTTCTCTCTCTCTCTTTCTCTTTCTTTCTTTCTTTCTTTCTTTTCTTTCTTTCTTTCTTTCTTTCTTTCTTTCTTTCTTTCTTTCTTTCTCTCTCTCTCTCTCTCTCTTTCTTTCTTTCTCTTTCTTTCTTTTTTCTTTTCCTTCCTTCCTTCCTTCCTTCCTTCCCTTCCCTTCCCTTCCCTTCCCTTCCCTTCCTTCCTTTCTTTCCCTCCCTCCCTCCCTCCCTCCCTCCCTCTCTCTCTCTCTCTCT
>NW_022446134.1:0-2530 GCF_009761245.1 Sapajus apella | reverse complement strand
TCTCCTGCCTCAGCCTCCCAAGTAGCTGGGATTACAGGGGCACACCAACACGCCCATCTATTTTCATATTTTTAGTAGAAACGGGATTTCGCCATGTTGGCCAGGCTGGTCTAGAACTCCTGACTTTGTGATCCGCCTGCCTCGGCCTCCCAAAGTGCTGGGATTACAGGAGTGAGCCACCGCACCCATTTTTTTATAAATAACATTTTTTCCCTAACTGAGTCTATTAGTGTTTGTTCTTTATCCCTGAAACAATGATTTTCCCAGGTTATATGTTGTTGGTTTTTTCCTAATTTTTCTGAATCCCAGTGAACCCACTCTATTTCCCCCCTCCACCTCAGATCTTTTTTTTTTTTTTTTTTGAGACGGAGTTTCACTCATGTTGCCCAGGCTGGAGTGCAATGGCGCGATCTCGGCTCACCGCAACCTCCGCCTCCTGGGTTCAGGCAATTCTCCTGCCTCAGCCTCCTGAGTAGCTGGGATTACAGGCACGCACCATCATGCCCAGCTAATTTTTTGTATTTTTAGTAGAGACGGGGTTTCACCATGTTGACCAGGATGGTCTCGATCTCTTGACCTCGTGATCCACCCGCCTCGGCCTCCCAAAGTGCTGGGATTACAGGCTTGAGCCACCGCGCCCGGCCCACCTCAGATCTTTTTGCAACCTAAGGAAACTTTTCTTCAATTATAATTCTGATTATTGCTTCTAACAGATTTGCTCTGTCTTCCCGTGGGGGAGGCCTAGAGTTAGAATCCATAGATGCGGCCGGGTGCGGCGGCTCAAGCCTGTAATCCCAGCACTTTGGGAGGCTGAGGCGGGCAGATCACGAGGTGAAGAGATGGAGACCATCCTGGCCAACATGGTGAAACCCCTTCTGTACTAAAAAATACAAAAATTAGCTGGGCATGGTGGTGCGCCTGTAGTCCTTGCTACTCAGGAGGCTGAGGCAGGAGAATTGCTTGAACCCAGGAGGCGGAGATTGCAGTGACCCGAGATCGCGCCACTGCACTCCAGCCTGGCGCCTAGCGACAGAGCAATACTCTGTCTCAAAAAAAAAAGAATCTGTAGATGCTCTCCATCTACATTATCTTCTCTTACAGAATTCGATCACCTCGTTTCACATTCTTGAAAGTTTTCTCATCTTTGTCTTCTATATTGCTGATGTACTCTTCTGCATCGTCAACTTTTTGCCACTTCAACCTTGCTTTTACTTTGGTTATTGTGGGCTTTTTTTTTTTTTTTGAGATGGAGTCTCACTCTGTCACCTAGGCTGGAGTGTAGTGGCTCAATCTCTGCCCACTGCAACCTCTGCCTCCTGGGTTCAACAATTCTCCTGCCTGACTCTCAGGTAGGTGGGACTACAAGTGTGCACCACCATGCACAGCTTATTTTTTGTATTTTAATAGAGACAGGGTTTCACCGTGTCACCCAGGCTAGTCGTGAATTCCTGAGCTCAGGCAACCTGCCCTCCTCAGCCTCCCAAAGTTCTGAGATTACAGGCATGAGCCACCATGCCCGGTCGGTTAAAATATCAAATGTCCTTTTTGGAGAATAAGAATTAGGTATTTTTAAAAATTGGGTCCTGTTTCATGGCCTACATATAAAAGAGTAAATTTTGGCTGCAGCAGTTTATTCCTTTTCTCATGTATCACATCTTTTTCCCCCACAGGATTTTTTATTTGTTTCCTTGTTTTTTTTTTTTTTTTTTTTTTTTTTTGAGTCGGAGTTGCCCAGGCTGGAGTGCAATGGCGCAATCTCGGCTCACCGCAACCTCCGCCTCCTGGGTTCAGGCAATTCTCCTGCCTCAGCCTCCTGAGTAGCTGGGATTACAGGCACGCACCATCATGCCCAGCTAATTTTTTGTATTTTTAATAGAGACGGGGTTTCACCATGTTGACCAGGATGGTCTCGATCTCTTGACCTCGTGATCCACCCGCCTCGGCCTCCCAAAGTGCTGGGATTACAGGCGTGAGCCACCGCGCCCGGCTTGTTTCCTTGTTTTAGAGACAGTATTGCTGTGTTGCCTAGGCTGGTCTTGAATTCTTGGCCCCAAGTTGTTAGGATTTCGGGTGTGAGCCACCACACCTGCTTCCACCAGAGGGTTAAAAAAAAAACAAAACAAAAACCTTGTCTGTTCTTCTTTGAGATTGACTAATTGATCTTTGTTGATGTCTGGAAGTCAAGAGTTGATGGTTTTAAAGATGGAAGTGTTGGACAAAGAAGATATAGGGTCTGCTGCTCTTCCTTCTGCCTCCAAAGATGGCACGGCAAATGGTTCAGAGGCAGTGCCTGGGTCATTGTCTGTCTCCTTGTCTTACCTTTTCTTATTATCCACCTGCTTCAGGACTCTACTTTTTATTTTTTCAACCTCTGTTGTTTGTGACTGTTGCTGAGCCTTCTGTGTCTGTCTCTTTTTCTCTAAATCTCAATGTTCTGGTTTTAAGATTCCATCTTTGCATTTCTATTTCACTATCTGCTCTGCTAACATTTCTGCCCATCTGTACCAATCTGGGTCTGTCTCTGAATGCA